>NC_085874.1:27571450-27709223 GCF_034702125.1 Engraulis encrasicolus
AGAGAGAGAGAGAGAGAGAGAGAGAGAGAGAGAGAGAGAGAGAAATGGACAAGGGGAGAGAAAAGAGAACTAGAAGGAGACAGAAGGATGTTTTAAGGGTTATTAATGTATCCGAGCTGACTGTCCTGGCTTAGGATGCAGAGAAAGCATCTGTTGCTGTCTAAAGTTCCACTCATGGAAAAATCCCCTGGCAAAGGACGGGAAGCTCCATCACCACACAGACAGACAAACACACACACACACACACACACACACACACACACACACACACACACACACACACACACACACACACACACACACACACACACACACACACACACACACACACACACACAAACACAAAAGTGAGGAGAAGAAAGAGGAGGATGCACGTGTCCACATATAAGCATACGCCCTCTCGCACTGCAAACAAAAAAAGACACTCAGATGGACACAAACATGAATGATCATGGTCAGATACAATATTGTCCCACAAGAAAAATGACAGACAGTCAGGCATGAACGTAAGCTATGCGCACAGACACACACACAAACACACACACACACACACCCTGTATACACGGGTATACGTTGCACAGTTGTCCTTGAATAGCCTCTTGGCTTTTCAGAAGTCATTTCTCCACCAGTAGTGTGTATAGGATCTCCCAGATTAACTACTGTCCACTGCCCCACCCCCCCCACCATCTTTCTCTCTGCCTGTTCATTTGTTTGTCTGCCTGTCCATTTGTCTGTCTGGCGTTCTGTAACAATGAACCCCTCCGAGCAATGCAGCACTACCTCATACTGTCTGTCTGTCTCAACATCCATCAGTCTATGTCTGTCCATTGGGCACATCTGCGTGTTCATTGGCCTGCTCTGTACATCTGTCCATCTGTCAACTTACTGGCCTGTCTGTCTGTCTGTCTGTCTGTCTGTCTGTCTGTCTGTCTGTCTGTCTTCAAGCAATAAAATATCTCTGATACTTATCACCACTCCAGTATTTTGAACATCTTCTTTCTTTCTTTCTTTCTTTCTTTCTTTCTTTCTTTCTTTCTTTCTTTCTTTCTTTCTTTCTTTCTTTCTTTCTTTCTTTCTTTCTTCTTTGCTTTCTTTCTCTTTTTCTTTCTTTCTTGCTTGCTTGGTTTATTTCTTGCTTTCTGGCATTCTCTCAGCTTAAGGAGGCTTGATTTCATTTGTCCCTGATGACTGTGTGCGTTTGTGCGTGCATGTGTGCGTGCATGCATGCATGCATGTGTGTCCCATTCATCTCCATTCACTGACTCCTATTTCCTTTCAGCTCAGTAGAGGGGGGAGGAAAAAATGAGAGAGAAACAGAGACACGAAAGAGAGGAAAAGTATATTCCAGCTCAAGAGGAGAAGTAGACGATCAGGCAGAGAGCAGGCCTGGAGAAAAGAGAATGAGGGAGGCAGAGGGAGAGAGAGAGAGAGAGATCTATCTATCTATCTATCTATCTATCTATCTATCTATCTATCTATCTATCTATCTATCTATCTATCTATCTATCTATCTATCTATCTATCTATCTATCTATATATCTATTTATCTATCTATCTATCTATCTATCTATCTATCTATCTATCTATCTATCTATCTATCTATCTATCTATCTATCTATCTATCCCTCTTAGTTCTTCCATCTTTGTTTTGATCTGTTCATTGCAACACATCCAACGCCGTCCATGATTGCCAGACAGATGTGCAGACAGACAGATGTGGAGACAGACAGATAGACAGACACAACATGAAGTGACATATTGCGCTCTCGCCATGATCCAGTGTGATAGCAGCACCCACCATTAACTTTGAGCGTCCCGGCCGTCAGCCATTAGTGCCTTGCTGTGAGCAGACAGATATATGGTGTCTTTCAATGGCCTCGTTTGCTGGGACGACACCATCACACAGCAGGACACACACACGCAGCCACGACCACAGATACACATAAGGCTCCCACACACACGTACTCAAATAAAACACACAAAAACAGATAAGAGGGTAAGCTGGTTCAGGACTAAACCAGGTAAAGATAAGAGGTAAATTGGGCCTATCTAATACAGCGGTTCTCAACCTTGTATGAACAAACGCCCCCTTGACCTTATCATAAGCCTTCTAATGCCCCTTGACCTCATCATAAGACCGCCAACGCCCCCCTTAGTCTTAAAAAATAAAATATACTAGTGCACCTCAATGGCAACTAAGCACCACCCCCTCTCAAATGTCTCCTTCTCAACACCCTCCTAGGGCTCCCCAACGCCTCCTGGGGGGCTGTGGCACCCCCGTTGAGAAACGCTAATCTAATAGAAGAGCCTGGAGTCCTCAACCTGGTTAACTCCTGAGCCAGCTTCTTAGTAGGCTCAAGATATGTGTTTGTTTATTTTTTGTGTGTGGCATAGGCAGCCGTGGCCTAATGGTTAAGGAGATGGGTTTTAGGCCAGAGGGTTGCTGGTCTGAATCCCACCCTTTACTCCCTATACCAAACTCCATGGCTGACGTGCCTGTACCCCATAATGCTCCAGGGACTGTAACCAATACCCGGCTGTAAATATATTCATTTTGGATAAAAGTGTGAGCTCAGTGTAATGTAGTGTAATCTGATGTTTCTTTGTTTGTTTCATTGATTAATTGATCGATTGATCATTTTCTTTCTTTCTTTCTTTCTGTCTATCCTTCTTTCTCTCTGTAGTCTGATGGTTTGTTTACATCAACGGCAACTCAGTCATGAGTATATTACCATCTGCTTCATCATAAATTAAATTATGCATTTTCCTTTTTTCTCCATTTCCTTCGTCTATTTTTGTATCCACTGCTCTCAACACAGTCACACCATTTTCATCTGCCCCCTCTCTTCTCCTTTTCCACCCTTCTCTTCTGCACTGAAAATACATATACCTGTTATCTCTCTCTCTCTCTCTCTCTCTCTCTCTCTCTTTCTCTGTCTCTGTCTCTGTTTCTCTGTCTCTGTCTCTGTCTCTGTCTCTGTCTCTGTCTCTGTCTCTGTCTCTCTCTGTCTCTCTCTCTCTCTCTCTCTCTCTCTCTCTCTCTCTCTCTCTCTCTCTCTCTCTCTCTCTCTCTCTCAGGAGCAGGAGAAAAACACATTTCACTCAATGCAGCCCACTTCCCGCCAGCTTTCCATGTAGGTAGAGGAGAAAAGATATATTGTCACGTTAGGGATTCTGGCAGCCCGTTTCCCTGTTGTGAATTTGGACATTTGAGTTTTTCCACAATTTTTTGGTGGAGGCCAGAAATACAGACCTGGTTTGCGTCTGACTCTGTCACACACAGGCACACGCCCGCGCACACACGCACGCACGCACTCACGCAAGCACGCACTCACGCACGCACGCATGCACGCACGCACTCACGCACGCACGCACGCACGCACGCACGCACACACACTGTCTGGCTGGAGATGGCTGTGTTCCCACGTTCCGCAGCATAGTGCCACAGCAAGGAGCTCAACCATTGGAAGGTATGACTTCACCATCTGGCAACCCCCAAACAGTAACTCTCCCTCTCCCTCTCCCACCCCTCCCACCCCCTCCAGCCTGGGCCTTTTTTCATCAACCATGGTAACTTGGATGCACACCATTGGCCACTTCCACACTGATGCTGCTCCACGGTGATGAAAGGCTCCCCTGCGATTGGCTGATCCCTGATTTGAGGCTCATCAGTCTTGTCTGCGGTTGGCTGCTGCCGCTGCTGGTGGTCACAGCTGCTGGGTGTTGGAGAAGAGGATGGTGTACAAGGCAAGGGCTACAGCAGAGTTCGGAGAGGTCAAGGACTACAGCAGAGGTCGGAGAGGTCAAGGGCTACAGCAGAGGTCGGAGAGGTCAAGACTCACATTGGACAACAGTGCTGCCCTACAAAGACAAAGCGCAGTAACTATGGCAACATTGAAACTGAGGAAAAAAGGCCTTCAAAACCTTTGCATTAGGTTGGATATTTCATTTTTCTTGTATGCTTATGACGAAAGTGACAATAAAAGCTGACTTAATTTGACTTGACTTGACATTGTAGTTATAAAGACACTTTGTTTTAAATAAGGTGTTATAAAGACCCTTTTCAGTCTAAATTCAATTTTGACAAAATAAATAGTTGGGCTACTGCACTTTGATTTCACTTTGCCTTTGTAGGGCAGAATACTCCGAACATTTTAAAATAAGGTTCACATTCGTCTCTGATACATACCAAATTGCTGTCTGTTTTTGTCACCTATTAGACTGGCAATGTGTTTTACAAAATCAATAATCTGTTAGGCATGTATTCACAGATGTCTTGTTCATTAACAATAAGGCCATTATTACTGATAGCATCATAATATGGACATAAGCCCTTGATTTTTCCTTAACGCATGCCTTGTAAGTCATTAATACAGTATTTTTTTTGTTTTGATTCTGATTATTTAGTAGATTCTTTAATAATTGTCATCATCAAACCACCACCACCAGGGCCGCTGACAGCATTGGCCGTCCCCAGGACAAAGTCATCTGAAAGGGCCCCCCACGCAATACATACAATGCAATGAGGACCCTATTCTGGGCCCCTTATCTCCCTGGGCCCGGGACAACATACCCGTACATACCCCCCCTGTCGGCTGCCCTGACCACCACCACCACCACCACCACCACCACCCCCAACAACAACAACAACAACAACAACCACTAAGCTTTATTTGTATACCTCCTCTGCACAAGCTATGGCTCAAAGCCGATGATTGCACTCAAAGCAAACCTTTAAAAATAAGGCAGACGCAAGCCTGAAAATGAAGAGCGAAAATAAATAAAAACACGGCACACATATATCAGACCTGTCAATCCTGTTCTCTTCAGGGACGCGCTGCATAATGCCAAAGCCTTAACACTCAACACGTGTGGGGGGGGTTTGATGCGAGAGCATGGACCAGCTGTGGCCACATAAAAATAACTTCCAGCCTCCATGATAAACACTCTCCAAACAATGTCCACCATTACACACCTGCTCAACCATAGACAGGCACACCCCTGCTTTCACTAATGGCTTCTTTCCTTCAAGCATGCATATGAACGCAGGGCCGCTGACAGTTTTTGCTGGGCCCGGCCGGGACAAAGTCATCTGAAAGGACCCCCTACCCAACATACAATTTAACAGTGGTGTAGTCTACGTAGAACGCAGGTATACGGAGTATACCCACTTCTTAATTTTAGGGGCCTCAGTATACCCACTTAAAATTGATTGATCCATTATTTAGAATAGCATAAATATATACAGTATACCCACTTCAAAAAAGTAGGCTACACCGCTGCAATGTAATGGAGAACCAATTCTGGCCCCGGGATAACATACCCCTTTGTCCCCCCCTGTCGGCGGGCCTGTATGAACGTAAACACACATGCACGCATACACATGTACATGCGCACACAGACGCATGCACACGCGCGCACACACACACACACACACACACACACACACACACACACACACACACACACACACACACACACACACACACACACACACACACACACACACACACACACACACACACACACACACACACACACATTTTGAGTGTGTTTGCATATTCCAAAATAGAACCCAGATCTTTAGCTTTGATGTCCGGTGCCCCCAAACGCCCACCCACCTACCCACTACACACACACACACACACACACACACACACACACACACACACACACACACACACACACACACACACACACACACACAAACAGATGCCCCCACCCCTCTCAACGCCCCATTCTTCATTCTGCCCTTTCTACTCATTGGCTTCTGTGTTAATGTGGGCGTATTTGCTAACTTCTGCATGTTATTAAATAGTCCGACAGACTTGACTGCGAACATGTGTCTTATGTCAGTATAAAACATAGGCTTGTAAATGCGCTCTATATTTTCATATCCAAAGTTACCAATGTCTGTATGTGTAAGTCTCATGACTGTATACTGTAAATTGATGAGAAATGTGCAGCACTGAATGTGTGTTTGTCTTGCGATGGTCTAACACAGTGGTTCTTAACCTTTTTTACTTAACGCACCCCCTTTCCTGTGCCGAAGACAAGCCGCGCACCCCCAGCACAAAGTTCTGCACGTGTATATGCACTAAAATATGTTTACAGTGATTAATTGCAATGATTCTTGCTTGATATATTAATCAATACCTTAATGACTTAAAATGGGGACCATAACATGTTATAATTTGGTCTTAATTTGACCTAAGTATAATGTTTGCAAGCATAATTTTGGTCACAACCTCAACACAAACAAAATTCTGCGCACCCCCTGGAATCTCTGGCGCACCCCCAGGGGGTGCCCGCACCCCAGGTTGAGAAACACTGGTCTAACATGTGTGCAGTCTTTGTGCAGATGGGGCCCGGTCACTCATTGCTGGAAAGACTCAACTACTGTACTTCATAACAACATTGCTATGACACTATGACATTACAGAAAGCCTTAATTTAACAGAGTAAGACTTCGTAGGGGTAGACTCCCTGTAGGGGTAGGGGCATCCCAATAGTCGTTAAGGCAGAGGGGTAGAGGTAAGGGGAAGGACTTTGTAGCCCTCAAAAATGAGGGGTTCGGCCAGGCAGACTCTGTTTGGAGGGGTAAGGGGTATGGGTAAGAGGAGAATTGAGATTGGGCCTTGGTCATTACAATTTTGGTGACAGTATAAAGTTATAACATAACCTCTGCACAAAGGGGTTAAGAAATCGTCTAAGAATCACATCTTGGCTGTCTGCAGACCAGGGACAAAGTAATCTGACAGGCCCCCTCGGCCAATACATACAATGCAGTGAGGACCCAATTATGGGTCCCCTCTCCTCCTGGGCCCGTGACAACTGACCCCTTTGTCCGCCCTTGTCGGCTTCTCTGACTGTCTGCTTTTTTCTCGGACCGCTCCAAACCCACACATCCAACACAGAACATGCTGTCGTGCAAAATGGAAATCGACTACATTACAAGTTATTGCGTGTGTGTGTGTGTGTGTGTGTGTGTGTGTGTGTGTGTGTGTGTGTGTGTGTGTGTGTGTGTGTGTGTGTGTGTGTGTGTGTGTGTGTGTGTGTTTGCGCGTGCTTGTGTGTGTGCGCGCGTGCGTGTGTGCGCGCGCGTGCGTGTGTGCGCGTGCGTGTGTGTGCATGCGCACATGTGTGTGTGTGTGTGTGTGTGTGTGCACGTGCACATGTGTGTGTGTGTGTGCATGGGCGTGCGTGTGTGTGTGTGTGTGTGTGTGTGCGTGCGTGCATGCATGCGTGTGTGAGTGTTGTTGGGGGAAACCCACACATGCACACACAACACTCCCCAGCGTCTTCAAGAAAGCGAGGTCCGTCCACACGTCTCGGCCTGCCCAAGTCTTTGTTGATATTCGAGCTCGGCCGCCAAACGAATTACAAGCCTTTTTCCATGTTGTCATAGTGATGTGTTGATTGGCCGACACCGTTTATAGTTTACAGTCTTCGCCCAGGCACATTGTTTGTTTCCCGTTTTAAGACAGCAAGGACGTTGTACACACCCTGGAGGGCTCGTTTCACATGGAAAAAATACACACACACACACACACACACACACACACACACACACACACACACACACACACACACACACACACACACACACACACACACACACACACACACAAACAAATCTACACACACACACAAATCTACACACACACACACACACACACACACACACACACACACACACACACACACACACACACAAATTTAGACACACACAAATCTAGACATACCCTCTCCCCCCACACACACACACACACACACACACACACACACACACACACACACACACACACACAAATCTAGACATACAAATCTAGACATACACGAATGTAGACGAATCTAGACATACACACACACACACACACACGCACAATAGACAGCTGCAGGACTGTGTCCAACGACATTGCGAACATCAGAAACGGTGAATTAGATGGGAGTCACGGTACATACCGGTACGTACTGGCAGTCCAAACAGGCCCCCTGCAGTAGGCCTGTTCCACCGACTTTTCCATCTGCTCCCCATGCCTAAAGGTCACACGTTCCCGTCCCATGCAGCCAGGGCTGGACTGGGGGAGGAACAGGGCCCGGGCACTTTTAGCTTAAAAGGGCCCCTCATAATTGGTGCCGCAGAACTGACTCACCGGTGGGCCCCACATCCTCGTGTGCCCCTATTTTCAGATTTTTTTTTCTTCACATTTCTGAAAATAGGGGCCCAAGAGGGTACAGGGCCCACCGGGAAATGCCCGCTATGCCAGATGGCCAGTTCAGCCCTGGATGCAGGCCTGTGGTTCTCAGCCTCCAGTGGTGCGTGACTGATTCACCTCAACCAACGGCAATCTGAATGGCTCTCTCTCTGATTATAAAGTGGTCCATTTATGTCCACTCCCCACCAAGAGCAACTGACCGATTGTGCGATTAGGTACATCAATAGTTTCAGATTGTCAATAAATTGCAAAATGCAAGCAAGGTCAAGCACCAGATACAGTAGTAGTAAGAGAACCGGAATTATTCACCCGTCCACATTTATGATGATGTATCCATTGATCCTAATTGACAGTAAATATCCCGAAGAATGTCGAGAAGGGAAAAACAAGAGGATACGACAGAGGTGAAGTGATGTAGGCCTACTCCTGTTGTGTTAAGTGGGTTGCATGTACACACCAGTGTTGCCAGATGTACGATAATTATCGTATTTGTACCATAACTTTGTCCATTTTGTCCTCTGTACGATAATTTCAGAGTTGTCATTCAGTTCATTTAGATGGCATGAAACAACAATTCAGGTCTTGTACGATCATTTCCTCCCAAAAACGATAATTTTGAGGTTTTGGTACGATAATTTAGCATTTTCCATCTGGCAACATTGATACACACACACACACACACACACACACACACACACACACACACACACACACAGAGGCGTGCACACACACACGTAAACACACACACACAATCTGTGCCGTTCCCAGTCAACAGGCAAAGTCGAGGTCCAGGTTTACTGATGTTTTATTTTGCACCAACTCATTCATACGACGTTGAAACACTTTGAAAACACCGTAGAACTAAAAAGACAAACAAAAAACACAGGACTAAATCATATGCTCTCAAACACCAAAATAATAAGACATAAACAAAATGAAAATGACAAAAGACAAGTTACACATACCACTTTTCCCGCTTGTTGACTAAGAATGGACTTGGAGACTTCAGGATACTCTTCTTAAAAAGCTTACAACTTTAACGCTTCCTTTGACTTGAAAAGCGCTCTTGAACTTGAACCTTGCGTGGAGCAACTCACTCACACGCTACCGCTTTCATTCATGAATTTCTTTGTACTCCAAACGGGAAGTGACATATAGTAACATGTTAGACAGGACAACGTCAAAATAAAGGTACAACAAAGAAACTCAAAATAACAGCAAATAAAGTGCGTCTGGAGGATGAATACAAAAATAGAAATACATTATGGACTTTAAATGTTAAATATTATGAAAAGTTCAAAAACAAATATTTTCTTCTATTTCCTTATTTTGACCTTTTGTGAACACAGACACACTCCCACCATCACACTATGTGTGATTAGACAGACATTTCATTCATACAGCACGCATACACTCACACTCAGTCATTCACACTCTTAAAACTTAACCTTTAATTGAATTCTTTATATTAAAATCTACTTTAATTATTTTAGAATAAAACTCATGAATTACTTTATCACTTTCAAGTAGTGCTTTTGTCTTGTACATAGGTAAACTGCCTTGTGTGCTTGTTGTGCAACTAACCAATATCTCTATGTTGGACATGATGCAGTGTTGCTTGCACATCAACTGGCGTACGCCAATAAATTCTGGTAAAGTGCTTTCTTTTAACTAGTTTCCTTTTCCTTTCTAGGGGACTCATTTCATCAGCAGCTTTCTTCTTCTCAAGTGTCACAGATTTCTTGGATCTTTTCTTACGATTTTTGGCCCTTCTGGCACGACGTTTGGGTTTCACTTTGGCCTCAATGTCTTTCCTCCAATCATAGCACACCATGTGTTTCCAGGAAGACGTCTGCATCTTCATCCTTGTGGAATGGACTTGGTGTCTTCTCCACTCTGGGTCTCCATCTTGTCCTCCCACCATAACCTTCTCTTCTTTCCGAGAGTCTTGCTTCCACTTCTTCTTGAAAGACAGTGAACTCTCTGGAGGACCACTTTCTCTTGGCTTAGGGCCTTTCTTCACCCGCATCTGAGACGACACATCATCTTGCGACATAGCATTTTCCTCATCGACAGAGGCCGGGATCTCCTTTAATTTGCTGCAGTGCACATGGTGGACTTCAGACCAGAGTCTGTGAGTAGGGGTAATGACAGGTGGTACTTGCTTACTGATAGTGCGATGGGTTACGGCACTTTCATTCTCACGGTCCCGAGCCAGGTTGCTGGAGCCGACAATGCTCCAACCCAGAACAGACTTCAGGGCGAATGGCTGGCCTTCTTCACCACTCAGCACCTCTCTGGGGAGCAAGACCTGAGGACAGTTATAGCCAATGAGCAATCCCACTTCACAGGGAAGCTCAGGAGGCATTTCGTCAGCCACATGTTGTAGATGAGGCCAATTCCTTGCAGTGGCACAGGTAGGTATATGAGATCTGTTTGCAGGTATGTAGTCCCTGGTGTAAGATAAGGGGAGTTTAACTCTCTCCCTGGACATCAGACCTCTCACCTGTAACCCTTGCAGCTTATGGCTGGAGACAACTTGTGCTTTAGATGTCATTGTTGAGATTTTTAGTTGGACAGGTTCTTGGTTAGCACGCAGCTCATCTGCTACACTCTTTATAACGAAGGTGGAATCACTTTGGTTATCAAGCAGTGCATATACCAACACCTCTTCGTCTGGATTGTCTATTCTGGAGACGTACACTGGAAGGATAGAGGATGTGTGAGTGCTTCTTTTATCTTGGATGACCCTATTAGATGTTACTTCTGTTACTTCTGTCTGTGACTGTGATGGATGTTCTTGATCTCCCTTTTCACGATCCTCATGCAAACAGGTTGGGTGACGCTTGCCACATTTGTCACACACACACCTTGCATTGCAACTTTTGGAAATATGGCCAAGCTTGAGGCATCCAAAACACAATCTTTCCATCAGCACAAACTTAACTCTTTCTTCCAATGTCTTCTCCATGAACTTGCGGCACTCATGAACAGTATGGCCATATCGGTTACAGAATAAACAGCTGTTAGAATCTTCACTAGAGCTGGTAGTAAAGGTCTTGGCAGTTGAAGTGTGATTTCTCTGGAATTTGTAGCCGTTGTCATGTGTCTTGGACTGATCATGCTCGACTGGCTTTATTGCTTGGAGTGATGTGATTGGGTTGCAGGCAATTCTAGCCTCCTTGTTTAAAAACTTAACAAAAACTTTAAAATCAGGGAAAACTTTATGCTCTTCTTGGAACATGGTGACTGATCTGTTCCAGCGTGAGCTTAGCCACTCTGGCAACTTGGCTACGATTCTCTGGTTTTCGACACAGTCATTCAACGCTTGTAGGCCCTGCACATGTGGCATGGCTGTCTCTACACTTGTCAGGAAGTCAACAAATTCCCGCAGGTCTCTGCTGTCCTTGGTAGAAATCTTGTGCCATGACTGGATCTTGTCACGGTACGCCTTGCCCACGACAAAGGAATTCCCAAAACGGTCTTCTAAGATCTCCCAAGCAGCACGGTAAGCACCTTCGGTTCCAAGTAAGGAGTAACCTTCAATGGCTTTCTTCACTGGGCCACCCACATACTTGCGAAGAAAGAACAGCTTTTCTTGAACAGGAAGATTCTTACGGTCTATCAAGGTCTTAAATGACAACTTCCAATCAGTGAACTGGAGGGGGTCACCAAAGAAAACAGCTGGCTCAGGAATGGGAATTCTATTAGCAGTTATGGCTTCAGCAAGTGTTTTGACAAGATCATTAGATGATTCACAAGACATAGTATTATGTGGTTGAGGTGTGCTGGCGTGAACGTCAGGTACTTGTGGAGAGGCAGGCAAGGGGGTTGGAGAGGTTTTGCGCTCAGATGCCCTTAAGGGGCGAGTGCTAGAGCAAGGTAAACTTAAAGGAGGAACATGAACATTCACATTTTCTTGAGGAGCGGCAGTACCTTCATCCTCACTACCATACATGCTCTCACTATAAATCTTCAGCTTAGCTTGTGCTGCATTATGTTCTTTCAGTCCCTGTAAACGTTCAACTTCCTTTTCTCTCTCCTGTATTTTCATTTTCCTTGCTGTACTCTCTGCCACAAACTCAGCTCTTTTTCTCGCAAGCTCTGCTTCCATTTCCTTTTCCTCAACTTCTCTTTCCGCCATCTTTCTTTTCTCCTCTGCCTCAAGCATCCGTATCTCTTCCTCATGTTGATGCTGCGTCTTCATTATTTCCAAAACTTCATGTGTTGCAGCTACTTCAGCTGCTGCTTCTTGTTTTTTCACTGATGACTTGCATGATAATCTTCCTGATGCTTTGGAGATATGCATGGATTGTGCGGAGGTAATACTAGATACGGTGGCATTAAATACTGATTCTGAGTCTGGCCACGGAATATCTTCTGGGTCGCCTTCTGAATTGATGAAACACTGGGCCTTCTCATTTGCTGTCCTGGTGATTGCCAGACAAGCATCATTTCTCCTTCTAATCTCCAGGTCCGGGACAGCAATCACTCTGATTTTGTCATACACTTGGCTTAGTTCTCTCACTGTGGCATTAATGGCATTAATGATTTCTTTAATAAAATCAGTGTCTTCTTTAACTTTCAGAGACCTTTTCAAGCCATTTACATGGTACTTCCACCTTTTATACATTCTTCCAAAGGCTTTATGTAACTGATCTAATTTTTCATGTTGCAGTGCTTTTCCTTTTTCAGACAGTGTTCGTGTGCGGCCACTTCTCCTGAGGTCTTGGACTTCTTCCACTTGGGATTGAGGTTGACCTTGCTTAGCCTCCTCATCTTGTTCCTTATCCTCTTCATGTTCAGCCTGCACTACAATGTCTTTCTCTGAATTAGGAATTGTCTCAATATTTGTGGGAGGTAATGTGGCCTCTTGTGCATCTGCCATGATGGACTACAGTGATTGCAGTAGGCCTACACCAAGATACTATTGAGCAGTGAGCTACTTAAATTGAAGATGAGCTTAAATTTTCTCTCTTTTTTTTCTTTTTTAAAAGAAAATTGCCTCAAAAATTAAATTACTTCAACTTTCAGACATCTTAAATTCAACCATTAAATACACTGGTAACCATAAACCTTTTTGTCAAACATGATACAAACACAGACACATTTTCAAATAACCAACATAGCCATTATTTCAATCATTCAGTAGCAGTACAAAATGTCCATTGTTTCATTTCAGTATTTTCTTTCCCTTTTTTCTTAGAAAGTCTTGAAATCGCGGACGGTTAAGTCCATAAGAGAATGCTCTCTCAATGTCCAAGACAACGCAGGGCAAATGAAAGGGAAAAAAGCACCGTACTTTTTTACCTTGGAGCAGTTCTTGGACCCGCGCCACTTCAAAGGCACGAAATGCGAGTCTTGCTTGCTTGCTCGCTCGCGCCGTATAATCTTCTTCTCCTTGTTTCGGCAACACGGACGGAACACTTGCAAACGAAAGCAGCCACCTTCCCGCGGAACAAAGTCTCTTTCCTTGGTGACCTCGGAACGCAGGTGTAGCCACTCTTCTCGTCCTCGCCTTCACCGAAGCTGAAGTGTTCTACTGTGCCGTTCCCAGTCAACAGGCAAAGTCGAGGTCCAGGTTTACTGATGTTTTATTTTGCACCAACTCATTCATACGACGTTGAAACACTTTGAAAACACCGTAGAACTAAAAAGACAAACAAAAAACACAGGACTAAATCATATGCTCTCAAACACCAAAATAATAAGACATAAACAAAATGAAAATGACAAAAGACAAGTTACACATACCACTTTTCCCGCTTGTTGACTAAGAATGGACTTGGAGACTTCAGGATACTCTTCTTAAAAAGCTTACAACTTTAACGCTTCCTTTGACTTGAAAAGCGCACTTGAACTTGAACCTTGCGTGGAGCAACTCACTCACACGCTACCGCTTTCATTCATGAATTTCTTTGTACTCCAAACGGGAAGTGACATATAGTAACATGTTAGACAGGACAACGTCAAAATAAAGGTACAACAAAGAAACTCAAAATAACAGCAAATAAAGTGCGTCTGGAGGATGAATACAAAAATAGAAATACATTATGGACTTTAAATGTTAAATATTATGAAAAGTACAAAAACAAACATTTTCTTCTATTTCCTTATTTTGACCTTTTGTGAACACAGACACACAATCAAACATGCGCACATTCACAGGCGTGCACACACACGCAATCAAGCGCATAGTTACACACGCACGCATGCATGCAAGCACACACACACCTCCCTACATACTTATCCCTCATGTCCTGTGAAGCCTGGTGCTGCTGACTCAAGTGGATCACCAGCGGATTACAAGGAAAGAGAGAGAGAGAGAGAGAGAGAGAGAGAGAGAGAGAGAGAGAGAGAGAGAGAGGAGGAGGAGTGATAGTTCTGATGAATTCCTCCAGGAGTACTCCGCAATCTGCAGTCTGCATCCCCACTTAATTGCTGGAGACACTCCGTCAGAAAGAGAGAGACAGACAGACAGACAGGGACTATAGGGGTTGGGGTGGGAGGGGTCCGAGATTGTCAGGCCAGACCAAAAGTGAGGAACAAGCAGAGAGAGAGAGAGAAAGAGACAGAGAGAGAGAGAGAGAACGAAAGAGCACAAAAGAGCAAAAAGGAGGAGAGAAAAATGGAGAGGCACAAAGCTTCATTGGGAAACGGAAAGGAAAGGGAGAGGTCTTCTACTGTGACCTCTGGATGTCAGCTGCTTTCTCTGCAGCGGCGTCCGCCACGTGAGCATCCAGAAGGGCCAAATTCCACAGCAATGAACCAGTGCGGCCAAACTTCTACAGAACCGAATTAGTGCGGCCAGGTTCTACAGCACCGAATCAGCACAGCCAACTGACTGAGTCAGTAGAGCCAAGCTCCACAGAACCAAATCACCACGGGTCATATGAGGAACCCAATCTCAACTCCAGCAGTTCTACTCGAAGTAAATGATACGTGTCAAGTGAAAGGAGAATGAAAAGAGTGCACTCAAGTGTGTGGGGGGCATCTACAGTTAACCCTTTTCATGCATGTCTATGGGAGGCAGTGCTCGTACTTGTGTTTGTGTGTGTGTGTGTGTGTGTGTGTGTGTGTGTGTGTGTGTGCATGTGTGTGTATCGTTCAGACGAAGATATCACCACAGGCAGCATTAATGGTAGTTGTGAATTGAATGCCAAAACCGCCCCTCCAATCTTTTACTTTTTTCATAGACCTTGATTTGCATAATCACTATAACAGAACTATGACTGGGTTGGATAAGGGGTGTGGTGAGGAATCCAGAATTCAGCAATGGCCAAAATTCCACAGAGAGTTCGACAAGTCTACGAATGACTCTAAATGAATGGGAGTTGCCATGGGCAACCAAGCATTCTCACAACACCACAACATGGTTTTTCACTCTCCCACCCCCCTACTGCGGATTGGGTCACTCCGGCAGGAGAACTGGAACCAAATCATTCACAGTATTGGCTATGGGATGGGATGCCAGAGTATCAAAGAGACGGGGAGAGAGAGAGAGAGAGAGAGGGGGGGGGGGGATAAATAAGGAAGATAAATATTTTTAATTTGAATAAAGACAGAGAGACAGAGAGAGAGAGAGGGAGACAGGGACAGACAGACAGACAGACAGACAGACAGACAGACAGACAGACAGACAGACAGACAGACAGACAGACAGAGAGGTCAGGAAAGACTGGAAGATCCATACTTAAGACTTGTCTTCCTAATTCTCATCCTTTTCAGTTCCACATGGAGATTTGTTGCGTCCTGTGCACCCCAGACCACCTTCTCCCCTTTCATGGAAGATGCAGAGACCCAGCGGGTCAGAACCCAGTCGCAGAATAGCAAATAGTTTGGTGCTGTGTTTGTGCAAAGAAAAGAAAACACAGACCCTCCTGCAATCAGTAACATCCATCAATCATAAGAAAAACAGCTGAAATCATACGCGCGCACATACACAAGCAACGTACTGTAGCACAAATCTGCCGGATCAGCCAAGGTGACAGCCAGGCCGACTGCAGAGTATACGAGGACCTTTTTCAAGGTCACAAAAGTGTTGTATTTATAGCCATTGATTCGGACAAGGAGTTTTAATCTGTAATACAGATGTTAGCTAATGTGTATAACCTCTGGTAAGGACACAAAATGCAGCATTAAACAATAACAACAGTATTTCTACACAGTAAAAATTTACAAGGATTTCAGAGTAATTTACTGTGAAATCTCACAGTTAATTACTCTGATGTTCTGGTACACTATGCTACTGTGATGGTCACACGGCACACAGCAAATTAGTCTGAAATCATTGTATCACTTGCCATTTCTCACCTAACTTGCATATCACAGTATTTTACTGTGATCTTCAAGGATAACCAGCATGACAAAGTGATAAACTAGGAAACATCACAGTAAACTACTGTGTGGGCGGAGCATCTATTAAATTATTAGTGCATTGGGGCACAACTTCAGTCAAAGACAGGTTGGGCTCTTCATTACAATCACACCTTTCATTGACATTTTCAGCAAATTATTTCATTCTTAATGTCTTGTGGTATACATGTATACACCCATCATCAGTTGACTACTTTATCCCCACTCTCTGTCAAGTAACAGAAGAATGAGCTTATATATATTGGGAGATATACATGACCATCTTCATGATGGTGGGAATATGGTCATTTTTCTTGTGTACCACTTTAAATAGTACAACCCCTACAATAAGTAAGGGTTAACGTTCGGCGAGAAGGTCGCTACCGTGGAATAGCAGCACGACAGAGAGAATCTTTAGACCCCGACGCGGAGCGGAGGGGTCTTGTTCTCTCTGAAGTGCTGCTATTCCACAAAGCGACCGACTCGCCGAAAGTTAACCCGCTTATTATATGGATATAGGCCTACTTAAATGATTCACACATGCGGGGACATTTCTTTAGACATATTTAATGTTAAGATTGTTGCTGCGCAAAACAAAACAGTGCCGTTGTGGAACACCGCTAGGCAACAGCTAGGTAGGCTAGCCAGGACAACAGGTGTTGTCTATCACAGCAGCTGATTAGAGTGACAAAAGACCGGACACCCTGCGGAGTGATATGAAACATTCACTTTAGCCACTGACTTGTATACAAGCCAGTGGCTTTAGCAGTGAACGTCTTGTTGCCATTGACAGCGGTAGCCAGGACAACGGGTGCTGTCTATCACAGCAGCTGATTAGAGTCTTGTTGAAAAGTCGCTTTAGCAGTGAAAAGTCTTGTTGCCATTGACAGCGGTCTGTTATAGACCAACCCGTCCGTTATCGAAAAATAACAGACGTCCGAACGTTGGGGAGCCCCGTTGAAATGAATGGAGCATTCGACAGATGACGTCACAACCATATAATAAACACAGAATATAACAAGGAGTAATATTTTGAAGCACACTTAATATATTCCTTCTAGATAAATGGCTCTCCATAAGTGCATTGCATGATGGGACACGTTCTGAAGCACGTATGTCCTAAGCCCCTCCCCCTCAGGTTGCACATATTGACATGAGGAAGTGAGAAAAAAGATGACCAAGCATGGGAAGACATGTAGCAAACAAGAAGTTGATGACTAAATGTCAATGAACTGTCTGAAGGCCCAGATTGCGCTATATGGCAGTCTTGGCCTAATGGTTAGGGAGGTGGACTTAAGTTCAGAGGGTTGCAGGTTCAAATCCCTCTGAACCCTACATTGCCCTAGGGACAGCAACCATTGTTGTATATTTGTATATCACTTTGAGTAAAGGCGTCAGCCCTCAACCCAACTGACATGCCTTCCCATTGAACTTTCGCCCACTTCAAGTATGTAACAATATCTTACTGTGAACTCACAGGGAGTTACTGGCTACTAATTGCATTCATTTCACAGTAACATACTGTGAATTCGTCATATCACAGTTAACTACTGTAAAGGCGTCAGCCTTCAACCCAACTGACATGCCTTCCCATTGAACTTTCGCCCACTTCAAGTGTGTAACAATATCTTACTGTGAACTCACAGGGAGTTACTGGCTACTAATTGCATTCATTTCACAGTAACATACTGTGACATTCTGCCATAATTTGTTACTGTGAAATCCAGAGAGACTTTTCGTCATATCACAGTTAACTACTGTGCGGTTATAACAGGTGTTTTCTTCATCTAGGCCATGATTGGGTGCATTATGTGGCTGCCTTGGCCTAATGGTTAGGGAGGTGGACTTAAGATCAGAGAGTTGCAGGTTCTAATCCCTCCTAACCCGGCATTACCCTAGGGACAGTAACCAATGTTGCATATCTGTATGTCACTTTAGGTTGCTCCTGGCCATGATGGAGTGTAATTACTTATTGTCAGGCCTAATTAGAAGAAGGTCTATGATTGGAAATGTTGCTGGTTCTGCTTCCAATAAATGAAGTTGCAACCAATGTGCTACACAAACACTTTTTTAAGTTGGCACCTGCTAATGCCTTTGTCTTGGATGTGCACACCAAAACTCCAGCATCCAATTTTAAATCAGAATATTGCCACCTAGTAAAAAAAATAGGCTATCTTGTGAAGTGCCATTGCACAATTGAAAGTCAAATGCTTGACATGATTGACATTGCCTACCATCAACCAGGAACAATGGTAGTGCCCAATCAATCTGTCAATTAGTACCTGCCCTCACTTGAGTATATATGACTGTTACAAGTTCATTGAATTACTTCCTGCAGCTGCAGGGGCGGAGTGGCCCACCTTTTCCCACCGGGAGAATTTTCCCCTTGGCGGCCCTCTTTAAAAAAAAACAAAAAAACAAAGCGAACATGGTTTCCTAACCAAAAAGACAAAAGCCACGAAATCTGCAGTCGTTCAACCTGAAGTGGAGAATTGTAGCCTACACCTTGATGAAATGCACAGCCAGTGGTGTAGTCTACGTAAAACGCAGGTATACGCACCCATTTCAAAATTTCAGGGATTACAGTATACCCACTTAAAATTGATTGATCCATTATTTACAATAGCACAAATGTATACAGTAGACTATACACACATCAAAAAATGCTCAAATATACAGTATACCCACTTCAAAAAGTAGACTACACCACTGGAGCCATCATCACAGTCCAAAGCATTCATAGGCCTAGGTTAGGCTACATCACGCTACTGTTCCATGCAAATGTGCACTCCACTGTCATTTTGACAGTTTGAAATTGAAATATCGTTTAAGGAAGACAGGATGAGCATGGGCACAAAGTTTTGGGTGTGGGGATTTTTAGAAGAGTAGGCTTACAAAATATAGTATAGTAGCCTATAGCTTACAAAAAGTCTGTCTACATTGTGCAATAAACCCACCATGCAGCAAATAAGCCAAACTTAGCTACTTCAAACCACAACCATAAGTCAACAAAATGTATAACCAAACGGTGTAGGCCTACCTTAAAACGCTGTCTTCTCGCAGCAAATGTCTTTGTTTCTTGAAATCACTCTACTTTAATCCACAGTTTATTAGCCTACACACCCAGCACTGGTCACATCAGAATCTTGTGTGGTAATTATTTTGTTCCATTTCTTCAGACATAGGCTACATCCTAAATGTACCACATATAAATATATATATGATAATAATATTATTTCGACTATAAGGAGATATACTGGTAGGTCTAACAAATCAAAACAAAACCCATTGCTTCTGTTAGGTGCAGTTATCTTGCTTCTGTTAGGTGCAGTTATCTTCCTTACCACTTGGTGGAGTCTGTTCATAACCCAAGTCAATAACCACAGAGCAAGTGAATCAGGACTGGAAAGACTGTAAACTGTAACAGTCGTGTGGAAATCGGAAAATAAATCATAATTTATTCATATTTCCATCCTTTGGTAACCAATATACATATCACAGGTTCTTCAAATACTGAAAACGAAACTGTGTTACTAAGATCTTGTAAACTTCCGCGATCTACGGTGTATGAAAATTATCAGTAGAGAAGGGGTGTGGCCAATTTACTGTTTGACACCGTCAGTGAGGTATTGCCGTCTGGTATACGGTATAAATACTAACTAGTCAGCTTAACTCTTAGACAGGGAAGTGGAAAGTGGGAACTCAGTGCTAATAAGTACCATCTCCAAACTTCAAGGCCAGTTGGAAATGCAGCGGGGCCGCGTTACTACATTTCACGGCCGCGGCCCACCGCGACAAGTCCCCGATCTCCCGACGGCCACTCCGCGCCTGTGCAGCTGCCACATGCCTGATTACTCTGGTCACATGGTTAACTTTCACCTCTATATAAACTCAGACTGTCACAATGCTTGAGTTGCTTGCCTAAATGACTGGTTCGCTGGCTCTCTGTCCGGCTTGTTGGTTAGTGAGCTAACTGACCGACCAACTGACTGTTTGTTGGCCAGCTGTTTGGCTGGCTAACTGACTCTTTTGGTTGACTGTATGGCTGGTTTGTTAGCTGGCTAGCCATACAACTGACTTGTTTGTTGGTTAGTTGGCTGACTAACTGAGTGTTAGTTGGTTAACCGGCTCTTTAGCTGGCTAGCTGACAACTGACTCTTTTGGTTGGCTGGTGGACTGGTTTGTTGGCTGGCTTGCTATTTAGTTGGTAGTGAGTATTGTGGTAGCAGGTACCCTTTTTGGTGTGTTGCTTACTTGATTAAGAAATTTCAGGATTGTCTAATTATGCTCAACTAGAGTATTCTATGCACACTGGTTAATGTACTCTCATCCAGGAGATAGCAATTATTAAGTGGTAATAATATTGCACATACTGCAGAAACTTGAATTTCTCTGTGGTTATGGATAGTTTGGATGTTGGATAGTATGGATAGTTGGATAATATGGATAATTTTTGTGTATCAATACAAGAGAACAGTGTGATGGACTGGTTCCCTGCCACAGTTGTCTCAGTCATGGTGGGGAATGGGAGGTGCCACAATAACATGGTAGCTACCTCTTTTGTGGTGATGAATGGAGGGGCGGGATCATGGTAGTGTGGGTAGGGTGACAGTAACTTACTGTGGTGTGGCCACAGTAAACTACTGTGAGAAGATCACAGTAAACTGTGAGGATGGCCACAGGGAATTACTGGCTACTAATTGCATTCATTTCACAGTAGTTTACTGTGACATCACGGGAATATTTTTTACTGTGTACAGTATAGTTAAGGCAAGGCTATTTTATTTGTATAGTGCATTACATACATAAATGCAATTCAATGTGCTGTGCAATTTAATGTGCTGTTAATACCCTTCCTTAGCCTACACACTTCAATGTGCTTGAGAAAGACCAAGAGAAAGAGAAAGAAGAGGAATATACAGACAGTAGTATCTAAAGAGACTGTAGATAAATAACCATATTCAAACTACATAACATTCTACTGAGTCTTTTATTCAAAGCAATTGACAGTAACAAGGTACAACCATAGAACAATGTGGGACACTCACAGGTACTTCAACTTTTCTACAACTGGGGACTTGAGGATTAGAACCCCCAATCTTCCAAACACAACACTAACTCCTTGACCATTAGGCCACTGACTACCACTGGTCCCCTCAAAAACAATGCCCCCAAGTTCTCCACCCTCTCCACCTTCAATATCCAACATCTTCTCCCACCAATCCCACTCTGGCCTGAGTGTGGATGCTGAACACACACACACACACACACACACACACACACACACACACACACACACACACACACAGTGACACAGACACAGACACAGACACAGACACACACAGACACAGACACAGACACAGACACACACACACACACCAGTCACTGTGGCTGGTACATTCTAAAAACAAATTTTACCAGTCACCATTTTTACAAGTTCATATTCAACCGTTCCAAACATTATAATGCCAAGTAACATCATTTTCTGATCAATACTTTTGTTTCAGAGGTCATAAATTCAGCTATTGTGATGCCAATAACTCTTTTCATTACCAATTCGCTTAAACCATTGATATTGGATGCTGCATATAATTCAGCATTACCCCAGGCGCCTGTAGCTTATTTAATGCTTCTAGTCAAAGAGAAACAATTCACCTGTCAAGGTGGTGGGTGGGTTGACATATTTCACCCGTCAAAGGCCAAATTCACCCATCATTGGCAGGTGGATGCGTGCTTATTTCCATACCTGGTACACACAAACGCGTGCACTCACACACACACACACACACACACACACACACACACACACACACACACACACACTACAGTAGTGAGGCAGCTGTTGCTTGTGTGTACAGTCAGTGTATCCTATCCTCATGTGAACTTTCCTTTGGTTCACCCTCGGAGATAGGCTACTACAATCTGATGTTGGCACCACAGGCACACGCTTCATTGTGAATACCACAGCATCAGAATTACTTAAGTCATATCGCATGATCTAAAATAAACCAGATCATTTCACAATGAAATGGAGGAAAGTGTGTGTGTGTGTGTGTGTGTGTGTGTGTGTGTGTGTGTGTGTGTGTGTGTGTGTGTGTGTGTGTGTGTGTGTGTGTGTGTGTGTGTAAGAGTGTGTGAGAGAGAGAGAGAGAGAGAGAGAGAGAGAGAGAGAGAGAGAGAGAGAGAGAGAGAGAGAGAGAGATATGCAAGAGAAAAGGGTAAGCCAAAAGGAAATGGTCACAAAGGCAAAATAGATTGAGATTAAGACATAAACTACAAGAGCAGGAGTGAATGGCTGTTGAAGGTTTGTTTGTGATGCTTCCCATTCTTCTAGTCCTTTCTCTCTGCCTTTCCTCTGAGGCAAAGGTAGAGAGAGAGAGAGAGAGAGAGAGAGAGAGAGAGAGAGAGAGAGAGAGAGAGAGAGAGAGAGAGAGAGAGAGAGAGAGAGAGAGAGAGAGAGAGAGAGGGATGAAAAAAAGATAATGTGTGCGTTTGTGAAGATGCCCAAACAACAGCATCTCTCTCTCTCTCTTTCTCTCTCTCCATGCCTCTGTCTGTGGTTTCCTGCTTTGCTTTATGAGCTGTGCTGGTAGGAAACCTTTCCTGGCACCTTGCGAGAAACAGGAGGAAAGGCGGCCACTGGCTCAGAGGAGTGCTCTGGCTGCAGAAGGAGCCGGGTCGTGGAGGCGAGGAGGGCTGGAGTAGCCGTGCCCAGCCTGCCTGCCGTGTGCACTGCCAGCCAGCAGTGTTGCCAGATTGGGCGGTTACCCGCCCAATTGGGCTATTTGGGATGGCCGTCTGCGGGTAAAAGCGGGAAAAATTGGCCATTTGGCGTTTTTTTCTCTGCAGTTTTGTGCCCATATAAATCAATGCAATTTGTTGAAACTGGGTGGAATTTAGCACATTTTGGCGGTTTTTGAGAAGCTTTTGGGCAGGATTTGATCAGGCACATCTGGCAACACTGCCAGCCAGCCCAGGCCTCCTTGGCACAGGGACATACGGGCCACTATGGAGGAAAATGGGAAAAACACTCAACTGACTTTTAACATTTGCGAGGTGCGCACGTCTCAAGTTTGGGAGGGAACCGTTTCATACTGTATAGTATGTGCCCTCCATACAGATGCCCATTTCATTTGGTGTGTGTGTGTGTGTGTGTGTGTGTGTGTGTGTGTGTGTGTGTGTGTGTGTGTGTGTGTGTGTGTGTGTGTGTGTGTGTGTGTGTGTGGATGATGCTCTATCTCACCTTCAGCATGGATTATGCTACTAGTATACCGGTACAGCCTGCTACTGCCGAAGTGCAACTGAGGTGTTCCTGTGCAGTCCGCCCCCCTCAGGTCTCTTTGTCAACGCATTGGTTCAGTGATATCAATACTGTATGGGGCTTCGGGAGGGAGGTTTACTAACATTCCACACCACACTTTGCTAGTTGGCCTCCATTACACTCACCCCCCTAAACCTCCCATTCGCTTTACTGCAGTGCAGCAGTGTAACTGAGGTGCTGGGTTGCCAGATGAAGCTGAGGATTTCCAGCCCAAAAAATGCTCAAAACCCGCCTAGAAGCTCAAAATCCCGTCCAATTCTATTGATTCCTATGGCAAAAATTGGGCAGGTTTTTCTGCAAAATGCCATTTTTACCCGCATACGGCCATCCTAAGCAGCCCAATTGGGCGGGAAACAGTCCAATCTGGCAACACTGCTGAGGTGTTCCTGTGCAGTCTATCCGCCTCGGGTCTCGAACTCGCCACCTCCTTGTCAACACATCAGTTCGGATGCACCGCACGATACCGCTGAGCTAGGGAACCAGTCCAATAGCTTAGCGCTACCGATACTGTATGAGGCTTCGGGAGGGAGGTACAGGCCTACTAACGTTCCACGCCACAGTCTGCTAGTTGACCTCCATTACATGTGGCACACAGGCCTGACCTTTTTAACACAGTTCACGACAGCATATGCAGATTTGTCGATGGTGTGAACAAAGATATTTTGATGCACATAGGGGAGAAAATGGTAGGGCACTGGGTTTCTACACCGGCAACCCCTGTTCCATTCCGACCTGGGTCATTTGCAGAACCTTCCCCGTCTCTCTCTCCCCACTCATCTCCTGTCCCTCTGTAACTGTCCTGTCATAATGAAGGCATAAAAAGCCCAAAAATATATATATTTTTTAAAATATCCGGGTATGTATAAAACGATGCCTAAGGGTGCAGGTCAAAGCAGTCCCTCCCATCCTTTCCTGTTGCTTGGGTCCCTTGTGACGCAACGCTCGACATCATTGATGATCAAAGTTTTATGTTTCACAAATGCAGAATTCAAAGATCATTATCTCATTAGCAATCGGGATGTTGGATAGGGAAACACCCCCCCAAAAGTTGCTCCGCCTAGGTAGACATGAGGGAAACTTTATTTTCTCCACATTGAGGAGAGAGTCCACAAAGTAACAGAAAAGGATGGGAGGAACTAACTTGATTTTCACCCTAACTTCAAACTCTTGCTCTCTCTGCTCTCACCCCATGTCACCTCAGCTGTGGTGAGCAATGCCACGTGATTGAATACTTCAATTGCTCCCATTGAGCAGTTATGATGTGTTGTGCATACGAGTTGGGGATTGCAATCTGAGGAAGACCCATTCAGCTTCACAGACCGCATTCCTGACAGCAGCGCAGGAATATTTATGCATTTATACCAAACACACATTTTTTTCGGCTCGCCTCATGTAATGTGTTTGGCAGATTGGGCCAGTATCGGTAGCTACGTTTAATGTGCACACTTCTAATAAGTGGAGTCAACATCTTTAGGGTCAGAAACACTGTATCATTGGTCAGAACAGAAGTTTTGAAAATTTTCACCTTCACCATAAGCTGGCGTAGCCATCCGTAAGCTCAAGTCAATTAGTAGCCCACGAGGGTATGGTATGGTGGGGAGTAGACATGTATGCCAAGAGAACCCGGTGAAGTAGTGTACTAGGTTAAATTAACCTTGAGAGGTAAATCATCTAATACAAATCAATATAATATAGTCCTTCTTCTTTTTTTTTAAACTAAATGACAGCTGTGGTCTATCTATAGCTAGCAGATTGACCAATTCACACAGGTTAACCTAGCCAGACTTATCACTTAACGATGGTCTTGGAATACCTGCCTGGTTTGACCTAATGCCAAGAGAAAAGTGTAAGCGTTTAACTGTGGATCGTTCAATGCGTAAAAGCTACCTTTAAAGCATTCTGCATTATGCCCATTTTTTTCCATTGTGTGCTGCTCAAGGGGGGGCACCACTGCCACAGCCCAGAGTCAGTTGCAGCTCACTTGTGTCCTCAAGTGATCTCAGACTTGGTGTACAGCGCCCTCTGCTGTCAGAATTGAGTAGTTCTAGGCCCTTACTGAAAATATGACTGTGCAGGAACCAGCCTGCCTGGGGCCTAGGGCATTGTTTCCCAACCTTTTTTGTCTTGCGTACCCCCTAAGCATCTTAGTTGTGCCATGAGTACCCCTAATTCACATACTGTATTGCTTTTTCTGTCCTGATGTGACTGCTCCATACATTTCTTATAATAATAACATTTTTCCAAGTACCCCCTGCAGTGTGCTCGCGTACCCCTGGTGGTACACGTACCCCTGGTTGGGAAACACTGGCCTAGGGTACTAGCTTGGAAAGCAACATAATAGGAGTTTAATAATCCCGTCGTAATAAAGCACATGTTATAAAAGTCTCATGAAAGCCTGTGTAGCACACTGACGGGGCATAAATGATGACATATTGTCATACCCGATATTACAACTACATTACATTAATCAACTACCCATCAGATAATAAATACACTGAATGAGAACATAGGAATGTGTCTTCAAATAATAACTAGAAATGCACTCAAGAGTGCAGACCTTCCACCAAGGAAGCTGTTTGATAGAAAATCTGACTATGCTACACCCTATTTTTTATGAAGTCTTTCTGCCTTCTTTTTGTGGAGTTAGAAACTGGAATGTCAAAATTCGAGAGAAGCAGAAATAGTTCAAATAAAACTTTATTAATTAAATACACTGAAAATCATGACTCATTCACATCAACATCCATCAGGTTGATTTACTGTCTGGTGACAAACAGTTATAAAGTTACTCCATCTACTTTGATCTGGTTTGCCAAATAGCAGGCACCCCCCTCCATCCCTACCAGGTCTCTCCCTCTCTCCTTTTCACATCTTCACTTTCTCCACCTTTCCCTACCACTCTCCGTAACAGACATGGGGGTGGTGTGAGGGGCATTTGTGCGTCCTGAAGCCATAGAAATGGGACAAGGGGCTGGGTGTGGGGTGGGGTGTGTGGAGGTTAAGTGTAAAACTTGGGGTCTACTTCTTGGCAAGTGCCAGACGCTCGCTGACATTCTCCCAGTTCACCACGTTCCAAATGGCCTTGACGTAGTCTGGCCGCACGTTCTTGTACTGCAGATAGTAGGCGTGCTCCCACACGTCGATACCCAGGAGAGGGATCAGGCCTAAAGGGGAGAGAAGCAGAACGAATCAGAACAGAGGGAGGCCAGTGCAGATGGATATCCAAGTCATAATAAATAATCCGCATGTACTGTGGTATACTCAATGCCACCATTAGAATAGCCAAGATCAAAGAAAGGGTTGTACACAAAATCCGGCAGCATTCGGTAATGACAATACAACTGCGTGGTGGAATTTTTGCTTTAGTGGCACAAAGGGGGATTTGTGAATCCCCCATCCCGTTTACTTTTGTGTGTCTCACTCGTCATTGCACTAAGGTCTTTAGTGCGTGGTTGTGGGAAAGTTTGGAACAATAACGTTGTGCTCTTACTGGAAGTGATGGACTAGCACAGCATTAGCTTGCCAACATATCGATTGGCCACTGTTTATGTTGCACGGCTCTCGTGCGTACATGTTCTTCACACCAAATGGTAAGTGTGTCACATACAATACTTGGCTTGACATGAAGAAGTTGGTCCTCTACTGAACAGAACGTCACATTTCTTCCCGTTATGTAAACAACATGGTGGCAGTTTAGTGTGCGCATTAGTGAGTCCATTGTTCACGCACTGCATTTTGTACCGTTATAAGGGCAGCATCCAGGTACTTACAGTGCACTACATTTTCAGCGTGAGCTCCCTACACACTGAAGCATAGTACCCAAAGTGCACAAGTGCGCTCAAGAGACACACTGGTTCTTTCTCAATGCCCAGTGTTCTAGCCTGGCTAGGACATGAAATGCCCAGTGATTGGATACTCTTTGGTGAATTCCGCGGCGTATCCAATCACCAGGCGTTTCACGTCCTAGCAAGGCTAGAACCCTTAACAGAGACAGTCCCACTGACACACACACAGACAACAGTCACCCACCCAGCCAGATATCCCACCTGTTGTGCCTTGCAACGGGTCCTGGTTGCCACAGGCAGCGATCCTGAGGCGTCCGCTGTCCTTCTCGAAGCCGAGCCAGCCCCAGCCCGAGCCCTGCACGGCCACCGTGGCGGCTGACATCCTCTCCTTCATCTTCTGGAAGGAACCAAAGTCACGGTTGATGGCCTCCATCAGCTCCCCTGAGACAGACAACACAAACACACACACACACACACACACACACACACACACGTAAGCAACAACAGTAGGCCAATACGCCCACAGCTTTGAAGTGAGCAGCTAGAAGGTAAAGTCAGTTTTATTTAGAGCATTTCATACACCAAAGCACCTAAGCATGATTCTTATAAAAACAGCAGAATAATATGAGGAATTGTGACAGTCAACATTTACACTAAGCATTGCAAGCATAGGATGTGCGCATATGTTTCAACAAAAATAGCTCATACGTCCTCAGCTTTGACGTGCACGCGATCAAATACACAAGTGTAAGATCAGATAACCATATTATGCAGTCACTGCACATCACCACATGGTTATAAGCCTCAAGCAGTTTGCACGTTTGTGTGAATAGTGTGGTGTATGAAATTGGTAATACAATATACTGATTATATAGTAGTATAATAATACTGATTGCAGTGCCTGAAAGCAATTCTATACTTACAGTTTTTCTCGATTGGTTTGGCTAATTTCTTGAAAACGAGATGACATTTCTATAAATTTTGGGTCATTTGGCTAAACATTCCTACACTTCTGCACAACAGATCAGATAACTAGCAAAATGTCATATACCTCCCAAAACAGCTCATTCTAGAATCAGCACTAGACCTTCTCCCACATAAATGTTCAGTACCATCAAAATGGTATAGATCCTTCTCAATTGCTTTGGCTCATTTGCATTCATTTAGTCCTTCTGTCAAAATAAACTGGATGGTTCAGCATAACTACATGGATCCTCATCACTTGCTCATATCACTCCAAAAACAGTTTACCCGTGTGTCGAAACTAAATTCCTTCCACAGAATGCCGTTTGAAAAAATGTCAAGAAATTAGCCAAATAACAGAGGAAACTGTAGTATACACGGTTGTAAAATTATTTTCTACAAACTAGTAAAGTTACAATACCATCTGGCCTGTTGAACACTGTCATGAATTTACTGTTTACAGTAAATAAATTCTTAAAATATTATGTTCTTGACTGTTTTGACAATTGTGTAGACTACTTTGCATATGATGACTCACACAATGAAATCATGCTGACATGCTTTGGGGACACTGAGAACTGTCTAATTCGTTTAGATAAGAAAGGTCAATTCATTTGGAAAATGTGCTAAATGTATGCTCAATGTGTCAACTGTAGGGTACTTGTTCATAGCCATCTGCCGAGATGTACTAAACATTTGAGACATGTACAAAGCATTTGAAATTTGATGAAAGCAATGAAAAATACCATTCTGTTGTGGGAAATTGCAAGTTGGTTTGGAGATTTGTTTGTTGTTGTTTTGAGAATGTCATCTCAGTTTCGAGAAATTAGCCAAACCAATCGAGAAAAACTGTAACAGTGTCTTCATGAAACGCATGTTAAAGTATTAAAGTATGACAAGTATGTCTGCATCAACTGGCCTATTTGGAAGTGCATTCTCCCTCACCCAGACTCTCTACCCACTGGCCAAGGTCAATTTATCTCGCTAGTGTGTATTTTCTGAATACATACTGCAACAATGGCAGCTGACCTCCGGCTTGACGAATCGTTGAGGCTTGCAGTTGGAGCTGAGCTCCAGAGCAGTCTGGTGCAACTTAACCATTTTCCTGGAACACCCCTATAGAGTTTAAGTGTTGAAACTGGCCAAGTAAACCTACAGGTAGTGGTAAAAGACCTGCTAATAGTAGATAGCCCATGGGTGTCATCTTTTTATTACACGATTTACCACTACCTCAAGGTTAACTTATTCTGGAATACCCCCGGACGGTCACTCCGGGAAGTGACCCTCTCCCATGTTCACCCCATTCTTTAGACTCACCCTGTGGCTCTCCTCCTCCGTTGGGTGACAAGTTTGTCCAGAAGATGGTGTGGTTGATGTGTCCTCCACCATTGAATCTTAGCGCCGGCTGCAACGCCACCTGTGCGGTGACATCACCTGTAAAAACACACATACACACACACACACACAGTTAATGACACGAGTCATTGAGAAATGGTGAAGAGTAGGCAAACGCTAGCCTGACCTTTTCATCTGCAAGCTTACACTCAATTCACATTTCCGTCCCGGTTACGGTGCATTCCAGACTGATGGGAGCTAGACTGTTTCTGACCTCCTACTTGCTGAAATGCGTTGGAACGGCTGTTGAAGCTGAGCTGTGGCCATGTCGTAGTACACAGACTTCCTCACCATTGAAAATCGAAGTTTACTTTGTTTACATAGCTCACATCTTTGGTAGGCAGGTATTTCTCACACTCCATGTTTGTAGTTTGCTTGACCTGTTGTCTGGAATGCTTTGAGGTGGGAAGCAGCTGACTCCCAGTGGCATTTTGAGAAGATCCTACCATTTAGGAATGCACAAGTAGTATCAGTATACGGGGAGCGCGTCTATGCTCCCACAGCCCATTGGTCCCTCATCACGAAGACTTTTAACATTGATTTTTAGGCCCATTGGTCCCACGGCTTATACCTGTTGGCCAATGTTTCCACATTTCAAAGAATCTATTCCAATATAGGACCCATCTCCCATGGCGGGTAGAAAGACAGGTTCTCTTAGTTTACTCAGAAATGTGGGAAGTGAAGATGCAGTTGTGGAACATAGGGCCTATATTTGAATAATTTCTTTAAAATGTGGGAACATGGAGCAGCAAAAATAAGCTGTCGGACCAACGAGCTGTGGGACCAATGGGCTGTGGGAACATAGAGGTGACCCCCAGTGGGGGTCCGCCTGTGGCAACATTGTGATGTGCTACACACATCACCACCGCAGAGGTTGTGTCAGTGGTGGACCCTCACCTTTGGCCAAGGCCTCCTGATACTTCTCCTCGGTGACGTTCAAGTTGGCGACGTAGGTGGCGTGGTGCTTGCTGTGATGCAGCTGCATGATTTCTGCACAGATGTGTGGCTCCAGCGCGCCATAGTCGTACCTAAGGTCCGGAAGAGTGTGCTTCTGCCGCGAGGCAAGGGCACCCAGAGATGGGGTCAGTGTGGTGGCGCACCTGGATGGCGAAGAGGGAGAGTAGCAGTTATCATCAGTACTCGGTGGGACCGTGGGAGGGAAGGAGAGGTAAGAGCATTTCCAACAGAGCCGTATAATTAGAAATGTCTTAATATACGGCTCTGATTTCCAATTCCATCAAAAGTAAAGTAGTAGAGTATCATTTATTGATCCATATATTAGTCCAGTAGCATACATACACTATACATAAATACAGCAGACATTACACACATCCTATATTAACCATATGTAGGAGGGAATCACCGTTGACCTCTCCCCAGTTAAAATGCAACAGCTCTCCAAGAACTGCTAGTCACTCCACGTGAAGATTTGTGTGAGGGGATTAATGGCAGTCAGAATCAAGTTCACCTGAGGTCATGCCAACAACACACAGCCAGACCGCTCTTGTCGAGTGAGAGGAGGACTCCCTTTTCATGGCAAATTGCAAGGTGCTTCATCGAACACTGTGCACAGATGCATACGTTTTTAATATAAGCAAACTGATTTAAAAAGAAAATTAAGACGCACAAATTAATCAATTCAGCAACGTAACAGCGGGTCTTGGAGAGGAGGTGCTGTGTAATTTGCTTTTAGCCCATGCCGCTCATTTTTACATGGACGAAAATAAAAACAAAGCAGGTGACAGGTTAACAAAGACAGACTGTGTGGTGTTCAGCTTTGGTAATGTTAAATTCAAGTCAATGTCGTAACTATTTCTCTTTGATAATGGCTGCATAAAGATGGTTGGAAAGGTAATTGCTAATATCCAGTCAAAGTTCACAGTAGCCTACGCACGCACACATCTCTATGCCTACAAACGTATATCTTGTGGAATCCACCATGGGCAGCATTATCCTAGAATTGTAGAAACTATTCAGCTCATAGCAAGAAGCTGTCAAACTTCAACCAGCGTTTCCAGCACTGTGGCGAAGTCACCCGATGGATTCAAAGAGGGACAGTGTAAATTCTTACTCTTCTCAATCGAGGACACTGCACTAAACAATTTACAGCAACTTACCTACGAACAAACCCAACTTTGCATAGCATGGTCATGCTAGTCCAGTCAAAGATGACAAGAACAAGACAGAAAGGTTGGCTAGTTTGCTAACACGCTGGCTGAACCTTTTCAGAGACCATTCTAACCTGCCCTTGAAAATTCAACTTCATCGGCATGTACCATTCAAGACCCAGAGTAGGGGTGACTGTTTATATGATATTAAATAAATTAGGCTATGTGTGTGATCCGTGTCAGTGCTGCAACGGTGTTCATAGAAATATGTACAATTCCAAGTAATAAAAGCGTAACTTGCACCTGAGACAATAAAAGAAAAAAAGACCTTTTTTGAATTGCCCAACTCACCCCATCTCTGTCAAAATAATTGGCGTTACCATTCATGTTAGCCATTCATGCTAGCGTCTTGTTTTTCTTCATTCAACCCACACCAGTGCCGTCCAGAATGATGGCTAAACAGACCACAACTACAAATAGTTCGTAATTGTTTAATATCCAAGGTGTTGTTTTTATCTGTTTAATTACCAATGGATCGAGACTGCACAACTATTATAGCTTTTATTGACCGATAGATGACCTGACCACTGCAGGTGTTGGTGTGGTGACAGAGGTAACTTTCTGGGTATAATCTTAATTCAACCTGCACTGTAAGGTGTATTACTCAAGAGCGAATTTAAAAGTGTAATGGCACAAAAGTGTTTGGTCTCAAACCCCCAAGCAGAGCAGACTCACTGGACGGCCAAGTTTGTTTGCCATGTCCACTGTGTTTTCCTCTAACCTGCCCCGCCCCTTTAGCACTGTCTGTGAGCTGATGATGCTTTGCGGCTGAATCTCCTCCTCGCGCGGATGATGGCGGCAGGAGTGAATTCGTGTGAACTATAATCGTTTCAACTTCACAACGCAGCTACTTTTCCTTCATCCATTTAGCCATCAGTAGTTTGCTAAAATTGGATTTTAGGCTGGACAACAGAATCGGGTCTGGTAAGTTAATTTGCCGTTGAGATTTCCGAGTCAATTGATTTGGGCACGCTGAGCTAGCAAGCTAAAGACGAGGAGGGTTTCTTGTCGAGTCTCTTCCTTCTCCGCCATTTTGTGACAGCAAGAAATTGTTAACGGAGCAGCCGGCTGGTTGCGAACCAGTGCTAAACGTTATAACGGTAACATATTTGGAGCGCTTTGTTTCGATAGGTTTAAATTGTTCCCGGTTTGATGGTTGCATTTGGTATTTGGAACTGGTTAGAGAGGCTTAGTTGCAACTGCGTTTGGGTATGCAGCCACGCACCGCACCAGTGCCGCCTCACCACGGTTAGCTGATTGCATACTAGCGGACGCTAAGTAAAGCTTTTGCACTGAATTCGTGTGGTAGGCTACTCCAAAAAATGGTACCTGGCCCTAACTGTGTAGAACTATACCCGTAGTTGTGTCGGGCCTTGTGAGCAAATCTGTGAGACCTCAGGTAAATAGCCTGTCCAGATACTGACCGAGGAGCCACACACAGTTCCAATGGTCGTGCTAAGGTTAACGATAAACTGCTCACACTACAGACTGCAATGCGTTCTTATGTGACAGTCAGCTAACTCTAGTGTTACGGAATTATTAGTATTTCTTTTTCGTAATAGTTGGGAGTAAACGGGCAAATGTTAGATTGCAGTCACTACATCATTATTGGCAGAACGCATAACTACCAGTCTGCTACTAGATGGGGTTCTCAGGGTTGACCTATGTTATTGGGAAGGGTGGAAGCTAGTAAATGTTAGCCTCAATTGGCTTTTGTTGACCTGTATCTTAAGTTGGTACTGATCATCATGTCATATATGCGACATTGTACAAATTGGCTGACTCTCTTGGCCATGGTGTGTGAAACTATCCAACCAAAATTACTACGTAATGGGTGTCCACTTTGCATGTCAGTTAAATTGAAAGTAGGAATAATAACAATTGTGTTAACCAACCACGTGTCTTCAGAGACGGGCACGGCAAGAAACCGCGAAAACGAGTTTGGGTGCTTGGCCTTGGCAGAAGTTGGCACCGTGCGGTTGCATTCTGACCTGATTATCTTTTGGGTTTCCCACTCCAATTACTTATATTTTCCCTCTTTTCTTCCCCCTCTAGACGTCAGAATGACTAACGAAGAACCTCTCCCCAAGAAGGTATGGATGTTTTATCTATATCAGACTGGCGCTGTCGTTCTTGTACTTTTTCTCTTCTGTCTTTCAGTTTGTTTATTCACTGCAATGTTTGTTTTTGTTTCTCCTTTAGGTTCGCCTTAGTGAATCTGATTTGAAGACCCTGAACAGAGAAGAGTTGTGTGCCAGGTTCGTTGACGTTTCCTGCTATCAGCCTGTCTTTGATCAGTGTGCCATACAGCAATCAGAGTGAATGCACTACATAAAATATACTTTTTTTCTCTACTTGCAGGTGGAAGCAACATGAAGCATATGTCCAGGTCCTTGAAGCGAAATATGCCGATTTAAACTGTGAGTCTGCTCATACTCTGTCATGGCCAGATGCAAATATTAAATCCTATTTATCCTGCCTTACTTTGCATATGCAGTACACACACTCTGGTTAGCATACACATCCAGAGTGCATTTCTCAAGTTTCATTAGCCAGGTTTGCAACTTGGTCAGTTGCAATGCAATTTCCAATAAACAACCAACTAAGTTGCTAACTGGCAAGCAACAATCCTTTCGAGTAGCTGAGGTTGTGATGGCTGTAGGCCTTGCTGGTTGTGTTTTTATAAGTAAACACTTCCATGTTTTCTTTATTGGACTAACGGCCCTTTGCGTCTACGTATCGTATTGCAGCCAATGATGTGACGGGACTGAAGGAGTCGGAGGAGAAGTTGAAGCAGCAGCAGCAGGAGTCTGCGCGGCGTGAGAACATCCTGGTGATGCGGCTGGCCACCAAGGAACAGGAGATGCAAGAGTGCACAGTAAGTGTCAAACCTGGACTCCGTTTGGGACCCTACCATCATCATCATCGTGACCTTGCCTCAATACTCATCCATGGGCAAAGAGACCTTCACTTCAGCATGTCCCTTCATATGTAACTGAGATGTTCTGCACTAATTTGCCACTCTGGGCTCAAACCCATCACCTATCAGCCAACGCTCCAGTTCGGGCATGGAAGGCACAGCGCGATGCCGATGAGCTCAACATCGCTACCGCTACTGTAGGAGGCTTCGGAAGGGAGGTTTACTAACGTTCTATGCCAAACTCTTCCAGTTGGCATCCGTTACACATAGGCATCAGAGGCACCTCCACCGCCATTACTTTCAGACGGGAGAAGCTTGTAGAACAGCTCCAGACTGGGATTTTGCTTATTCTGCAATACAATGGAAGTGGTTGTCGTCAAAATAAAATTCACTGTGGAATATGTACAATAACCTCAAGCCGATGGACATTTGGTAGAGTATTACTTGTTGAAGAATACATCTCACTGTTGGTGCCTTCATAAATCATGTTAATCAAACTGTAATCACAAATTTAAGCTCCCTGAAGTGAGTGGGATTGGCAATGAATAATCAAGTTTCTGACACAATGGTTAGTGCTGGGCACTATAAGCTTAAAATAAATGTATAACTGGTGCACAATCTGGTAAGATGGCTCAGTCACCAGCATTGTTCCTGTAGGTTATCTTAGCCCTACAGCTTCAGCACTTTGTGGGTGTTGTGTGTTATTGTCTTGAAGATAATGCTTTGCAGGGCCATGTCTGTTACCCTAAACATACTTCAACAGTCTGGATTGTCTCAAGCTAGGAATGCACATGGAGCTTCGTAAACTTACCCCTCCCTCCCCCGCCCCCTCTCAAGGCCAAGAACCGAGTGCAGACTCAGGGTCTGGGTAGAGGGCTGCAGAAAATCTCTCATGCTGATATCATAAAGCAAAATCATAAATCAAAAAGAAATGCTTAGAAGGGACACTGGCCCAGTCAACAGTAAAGTGCGGGCAGTGAAGCGGGGCAAAAACCACAGAATCATCATTAAGGTTTTTACTGATTGTTTTGTAACTTCATAACCACCCATATATTGAGGCTGGATAACTGGTAGGTGATGCAGTCCTTTAACTGACAGGGTCTGATGTGAAAACATTGTCTGCCTATGTGAGGCCAAGGAGTCTGACGTTGCAGATCTCCTACATAAGTAGTTCTCAACCTTTTTTGAACAAACGCCCCCTTTGGCCTCATCACAAGCCTTCCAACGCCCCCTTGACCAAATCACAAGCCTGACGATGCCACCCTCAGTATTAAAACATTAAATTAATTAAAGCCCCCCCACCCCCATCTCTCAGCTTTATCCTCCTTCCCTAGAGCTCCCAATCACCCCTTGGGGGGGCTGTACCGCCCCCGTTGAGAAACACTATCCTACATGATGCACCGGACAACCTATCCTTTACCAATTGGGGGTGGATAGCACACCTACATTATGGTGAGGTTCTCCACACAATGATTCACTCTCCCGTTAATTGATGAAGTGTATTCATGGACTGGGAGAACTTAAGTGAACATCTTACTGAGAACTCCTCAGTTCTAGTACTAGACTCAGTCCTTACCCATAGTGAAGGTTGAAGCACTGTGTAGACGTTAACTATACCTCTGCATTAAAAAAGTGCACATATAATCTGTCTTCTGTATTGGCTGTTAGTTTTAGCAAATGGGGAAAAATCTCTCGCTTTATTTTATATTTGATCTTTATTCATTATATAATTACATCAGTAATACTGGTCAGTCTCCATGAGCATGTATGTATGATAAATGATTTAATAACCAACTTAAACTTAAGGAAATAGTGATTACAAGGTTTCTTGTAGACAGCGATATCTAACACGCAGAGTGTGATGCTGTTGCTCTGTCAACACTGTTAAATTTTTCATAGCTGCTATTGACACTCCTCCAGTTAGCAGGTGGTCGTCACATTTGTTGCAGTATATGTTTCTCATTAAAATGAAGGCAGCGCAGGTGTCTAAACATATGTAGGCCACTTCTGTCTGACGGTGAAGTTGCTGCAAAACTGCTGCTGTTACACTAGAGCAGGAGTGGGGAATCTTTTTCATTTGAAATTGCTCCAAGGGCCGTAAATGTCCTCCAAGGGCCGTACTGAAAACACAAACCAGGATTTCCCCCTGCACTTAAGGCCTATATTTAAGGCAGCCACCTTTACAACAGACCCCACCTTCACTAGGCCCCCTGAATATAGATTAATTGTATTGCAAATGTAATTTCTAAGATTCCTTAAAGTCATATTTCATTTGAAGCTGCATAATCTAAAAATTATGTGGGGGGCCGGATGAAATGGCTTCAAGGGCAGCAAATGGCCCTCGAGACATCTGTTCCCCACCCCTGCACTAGAGTGTGGTATCGGTATTACCGGTCAGTATTATTAAGTTGAAAGTGACATGGTTTTAGGCTATGGAGTTGTCTATGCTCATTAATTTATGGCCTATAAGTTATGTAATTGCGTAGGTATTAGACGAATTGGATTTGGTGATATTTTTTTCTCTCTCAGGATTTTAAATGAAGGAATATATTTACATGCATGTTATTGTTTATCTTATAACTTGGTAATACTGTGAGGTGATTTTGCCTCTGACTTCGTTCACTGACTTCTTCCTCCTTGGTCCACAGACTCAGATCCAGTACCTGAAGCAAGTGCAGCAGCCCAGTGCCGCCCAGCTCCGCTCCTCCATGGTCGACCCTGCCATCAACTTAATTTTCCTCAAAATGAAGGCCGAACTGGAACAGACTAAAGACAAACTGGAGCAAGCCCAAAATGAACTGAGTGCCTGGAAATTTACACCTGATAGGTAAACACAACCAAAATAACTCCCCCCTCCAAAAAACAAAACAAAAAGAGCAGCACGCAAACAATCAAAAGCAGTCAAGACTTTTCCTGACTCACGTCCCCCCCTCTCTTCTGCAGGAGTGCAGTATGGGGGAGATGGTGGCTGTGCCATGTTGTTACACCCCCGTCTTGAGACTCAGACCTGTTTAAAATCCCCCAGACTCTAAAGACACTCTCTCTCTCTCTCTCTTTCTGTACTACTGTTCCACTAGCACACATACTGTAATGTAAAGCCTCACCACAGCACTGACTGAACAAAAAAACAATCAGCTTTGGTCAGGCGACTTCTGTTTCAGCACCCCCCAGTGGTGACGTACGCACGTGCAGGCCAGAAGGAAATCGGGACTGTTCCTGAAGAGGCGGTCGCGTCAGGAGCGTCACCCCCCGCACCCTTCCCCCCCCACAAACCCCCCCGTTCAAACACACTGCGCACCCACTGCTTCATGCTAGCCAGTTTTGCTCTATCGGGTTTTAACTGAACACAGAAAAAAGAGCTCTCAAGGTGGTGGCCTTGAGACGTCGAAGTACGGGCCAGACTGTGAGAAACTTTAGTGATTTAAAATCCACCAATTGAACCCTTTTTTAAAAAAAAAAAACCAAAGACATTAAAGAGACATTCCTGATTTTAAAAAAAAATGGTTGACAGTGGAATGCATACGGCCCTCCCTGTTCCTCTTCAACCCCGCTATGTCATGAGACTTGTAAAAACATCTGGGAAGGACTGTAGCGTGTCCAGATAACTCTCCAGAGAGAGAGGAGCCACTAGAGTGATGTAATACAGAGGGGTCATGATCATGCAGTGATGCAAGACTGCGGGTGCTGGGGGAGGGCGGTGCTCCGAGTGATGTAATGGTTTGGGGGAGGAGCCAGAGACAATGATGTAAGACTCTTGGGGGGAGGAGCCAAACCCCTCCATTCGCCAAAGACTTTGGTTAACGCGACATAACGGTAGTGTCTTTTTCCCCAAGTTCTTTCTATTTATGTTTTTTTTCTGTTTGTGTTGAATTTATGTTTTGTTGTTGTTTGAGGGTGCCTTTTCACGTACAGCAGTGAAGTAAAAAAAAACAAAAAAAAAAACAATGTTTCTCTTGTTACCATTCATCGTACACTTTTGGGTTAACCTTCACACTGCTGTACGTGGGAAGATATTTCTTACTGTTCAATGCAAATGTTTGGTCATGAAAAAATGTTAGCTGTTTTGACATTGTCAAATGGCACTGCTGTTTAAATTATCCAAGCTAAGGTATTAAGGAAGCTCATTCTAAATTCACAATTGAAGTTCGGGCTCAGGCATAGCCTCTGGGTTCATCTTTAGGCTGTTAAATGTCTAATTGTTTTATTTTCCAGGTAATCCACAGGTAAATGTGTAGTAGCTGTTTTCGATCAAGTGTGTTAACTGTGAAATGCTAAATGAATTTATGTGAATTTTTAAAACTTTAACATCATGCCATTAGAGGTATATATAATTTATTAATTCATAGAAAACTGTGATGGGGTGACTGGCAAACAGAATATAATTTACTGATATCACATACGGATTAGCCAGTGTGACAAGCAAAGTGTATTCTGTTTGCCAATGTTGCTCGGTTTTAAACCAGAATGACCCAATTGTCCAAAAAAAATCCCACCAATGGTAGTTAAGTGTCAAGGATGTTTGAGTGAATGGTTGAGTGTTTGTGTCGTGTGATGCTGCTGCCAGATGCAGAAACCTGGGGTAATGTCTTCATCTTGAGGTGTCTAAACACATCTTCTAAGGGTATAATCTGTTGCAGCAAATACCTGATGTCGGGAATAGGGCTGGGTATCGCAGCCATATTCCTGTATCGATTCGATTTCGATTCTTAGGGCTTTGAAGCAATTAATTTCGATTCATTCCGAATCGATTCAATCCGTTCCCTTCTTGGTGCCAGGATTTATTTTTATTAGGGGTGGGCATAGATTAATTTTTTTAATCTAGATTAATCTCACTGTAATTTTGAAATTAATCTAGATTAATCTAGATTAATCTATATCAAAATGGCTCATTCAGAAATGGCGCGCTAGCGAAATAATGCCGAAAAAACCCTTGGGGTTTCTTAAGACAGATGGCGCATTAGAACAGAGCTCATCTTTTTTTTCCAAAATGCATCTCATCTTCAAAAAATGGTCATGTTGATACTTGGTGATGAAAAAAACTCACTGCAATATGTGCAAAGTGTGTCCAATATGTTAGGAAGCATTTACAGTTATAAGATAGGCCTACTGAAATTTCAAAATGAACGGCGCTATAAGTTGTAGAGGCAAATACAGATAAATCTATCAAACATTTAGGCTATTTAAACAAAATGACCTCAACAATTCAGCATTTCTAATGGAGAGAGAGAGAGAGAGAGAGAGAGAGAGAGAGAGAGAGAGAGAGAGAGAGAATCTGTCACTGACTGTTAAAAAGAGCAGCGGCTCCTTTAAGAGAGGGAGGAGCTCTGCGCACAGTAACTCAGCAGCCCTCAGCAGAGGCAGGCTACTGGTTATCTAGAACCAACAGCACTGGTCCACGGCGATTTGGCCTAAACCTGACAGTTCTCAGAGTTAGAACGCCAGAGGAGTTACAACTCGAAATTAATTCAGTTTGTAAAAAAAAAATCAAGCGCGACAAGCGCGAGATTTATTACCGTCTGACATGAGAATATCTCACGGAGTCGCAAATGCGCGAATGTAACACAAACATTCAGCGAGAGTAGATATTGGCAGTTTCAGTTTGACAATCTTCAAAATGCATATCGCACGGAATATTTTGCAATTATGGCACAGGCACGATTTCTGGAAGTTGTTTATGTGTTCCATGCAATGCGTGAGGAAATGTAGGCTATGTCGGGCTGGTAGGCTACTCACACACAATAATGTCTATATGCTTCGCCTCAAACAATAACATCTCTTTAGTCTACCACTTATGAAAAAGCACTCAAACAACACCACGGCAGAGGGATTAATGTTTTCAGCATGCAAACACTGTTCATATTTAGTAGGTCTGCTGAAGCAACAGGTGGAGAGGAGAAAGCGACTGGAGCGCAGTCTGAAAGCGTCTGTTAATGAAACGCTGGTGATGTGCATACCAAGACTCCAAACCCATATTTTGAGAATAGATTAACGTGCGATATTTTCTTTGTCGTGCGATAAGAGTCTCACATTATCGCAGCACGTTAACGCCGATAACGGCCCACCACTAATTTTTATATAAAAATGTCAAAGGGCTGTGGCTTGACTGTGTTAACAGATTGCTAATTTGTAATAAGTAGGCCTAAGCCTAATTTACCAATACCTATAGGGTTTTTTCCATAGATCTAAATTGAACAAAAAGAACAAAAATAAGAAGAACCAAAAAATCGGTTTTGTGCCCTGTGAATCGATTATGTGAATTTCGATTCGATCGATTATCGATTAACTCGAGTATTTTACCCAGCCCTAGTCGGGAATGACGGCCTGTTGACACTTAAAGAAAAATACCCTGTTCCCTCAAGCAAGGTACGGTAATAACACAGGCTTTTGAATTTGTTTCGCTTACCCATAAGCTAATTCTTGAAGATGCAGTTACTGAAAGTTGCCCTTCATTTAGCAGTACCCTTGGCCTGCTCTGAGTCTGAGCCCCTGCTTGTTTGTTAAAACACTTGCGTCAGGGCTTCAGTGGTATTGGTGATGTTCTTACACACACATTTGGTCTAAAACGATGGTGCTTTGGGCTTTAGGTGTCAATGCAAGTCTTGATTTGGTTGTGTAGTCTATTATGGAAATGATGCAGGCATACCCAGTTGGGTAGTTAACGGAGAAGCATTATTTGACTTAATTTGGTGGTTGAAGGGCTAAACTGAAGTCGTGTTGTTTTTGTATGTTTTGCATCTAGATAATATAATGGTTATGCATCTCAAGTCAGAACTTTTCTGTTGCCTTTGCTCCAAAGTCCTTGGCCGTGTGGTTGGCTCAGGGTGGTTCCAGTCTACACAGCCGTGGGCGGGTTTGTGTTACAGACCTGGGGATGGAGCTTACAGGACCAGTGAGAAATATTGAGCTACACTCAAGGCCAATGGGTCAGGAGGACTGGAAGCTGCAGTGAGCCCCTGGGGCTTATGAGTTGGGCTCAAAATGTTGACTAATTTTCTGTCATTTTCAGTCCATTCTGTCGCTTGTTTGTGAGGGGATGACGAGGACTGTGTAGGTGAGATTCTATGGCCCTGGTTGGACCTACGGAATGGCTACACCAGGCATGGAACGGAAGGGGGACTGGACACTGTTTGCTGCTCGCGTTATTTTGAAGACATTTTTCTCCAAGTGTTCAGAGCTGGTATACCCAGTTTCATTCTCTTATTTTATTTTTTTTACCGGAGGCAAATTTTTAACAATGGAGCGGACCACTTCAGTTTCCAAGCCCGGTGTAGCCACACCGGGGTAAAGGGACTTACCCATGTTGAGTTCGAAATTCAAGGACTTGCCCACCTACCTACCTCCTTTACCTACCTACCTGCCTGCCTGCCTGCCTACGTTGCGTGACTACAGTACCTACCTGCCTGGGCTGGTCTGGTCTGGTCTGGCTGGCTGCTTGTTCTTCCTGTGTTCACCTCGTGATGTCAGGCCTCTCTCCTTTGCAGCCAGACGGGTAAGAAGCTGATGAGCAAGTGTCGCATGCTGATCCAGGAGAACCAGGAGCTGGGCAGGCAGCTGTCGCAGGGCCGCATCGCACAGCTGGAGGCCGAGCTGGCCCTGCAGAAGAAGTACAGCGAGGAGCTCAAGAGCAGCCAGGACGGTGAGTCTGGAGTTTGGCAGTCTGGTCTTGAAAGCTTTGTGTTTTTAATTGTATTTTTATTTGATTTTTTTTTGTCATTGTTTAGATTACATTACATTGCATTTGGCAGATGCTTCATAACCAAAGTGACTTTCAAAAAGATGTCTTTTTCGTTTATATTTATCCTTTACTTTTTCTTAGTACTTGTTGACAAGCCAGTTTAGGCCACTGACCAGCTGATGGCATCGTTAAATTTCATGTAGGCATTCCTTTTATGTAGCTACAAAGATGGATATATACGTCTAGATAAAGATCAGTATGTACAGGGCTAAAGCATGTCAACTACATGTAAAAGTGTGTTTCGTATCTGCTTCACCCTCCCATCCAAGCAAGAAATAAGTTTACCGCACACTTTCTTGACTTTATGCTCGTTTATTTAGAGCGCTCTAGATAAACGAGCATAAAGTCAAGAAAGTGTGTGGTAAACTTCTTCCTTTTGAAGTATTGAACACTCCTGCGTTTACCAGCACCTAGAAGCTGTGCAACTGTGGAACTTTGAACTGTTGAATATACATTTTGAAAGTGTTAATGTTTTGGGTGTTGATATTTATCTGTGTTTCTTTCCTCCGTGTGTTGCTTCCTTCCTGCCCTCTCTGCCTCCCGTCCCTTCCACACGCCTGCGGTGCGCAGAGCTTAACGACTTCATCATCCAGCTGGACGAGGAGGTGGAGGGCATGCAGAGCACCATCCTGACGCTCCAGCAGCAGCTGAAAGAGACGCGACAGCAGCTGTCCCAGCAGCCGCAGGGCCAGAGCAGCGCCACCGCCACCACCGGCGGGCCCAGCAGAACTGCACCCCCTTCCCCCTCCACCTCCTCCGATCCCGGCAGCCAAACTGAGCTGGCGAGCGGCGGCGGGGGAAAAGATTGCGGCAGGGTGTCCAACGGGCCGGCCAATGGGAGCGGAGGAGGAGGAGGCCAGCGAGGCGGTGCGTCCTCAGGAGCGGCGGCGCTGTACAGAGAAGGCGGCAGCAGCAGCGTGGATGAAGACTTCCCTCCCTCACCATCGGCCATGTCCAGCCCGCCGCCGGGCGAGTGCTCCAAACTGTCCAACCACTCGGAGGAGGCGGCGTCGGCGGGCTCGGGTTCGGGGGCCGGCCAGGTTGCCGGGGGTGACAGGCTGGAGCGGCAGCTGAGCGTGGGCTATGAGAGCGTGGACTCCCCGACGGGCAGCGAGGCCTCGGCCGCCCTGCACTCCAACGATACAGACTCCAACGCCGACACGCACGAGGCCCCTGCCGCTGTCGCCAAGGGCAGCAGGACTGCTGGGCCGCGCCACGCTGCCGCCTCCTCCTCGGCCTCCGCCGCTGCCGCGCACAACGGCCTGGACTCCATGGCAACCGCCGCCACGGCTGCCGGCAGCGCCACACCTACCACCACCACCTCCTGCTCCTCAACAGGCTCTGTTTTGTAGTGTTAACTCGCTTGTCATTGGTGTTCCCCCCTTTTTTATACTTTACACGTTAAAATCAACCCACGTTGGCATCAGTGTCAAAAGAGATGCCCAACATTCATGCTTTTTCTTCCCTCTTCTGTGGCTTCTCAACTCTTCTTCATTTCTTTTGCTTCTGTTGATGACAGCTGTGGAAGGATAGTTCAGTTGGTGTAAGCAAGTGCTTTGATTTTAAAAAAACGTTTTCTTTCTTCCTTTCTCTTATCTGATGTCGTCGCAAAGATGGTTGATCACCACTGGTTTTTACTGGCGTCGTGTCATCCACTCATTAAGAAGTGATGCCACTTCATATTATTCCACTGTAAGGTTAAAAGTCATGAGGCCACTGGGTCTAGTGTGCAGTCGTGCTGTTCTGGTTCTGTCTGTTTCTAGCAGTCGGCTCTTAACTCTTTCTTCATGACGTTCCCCATAATGCCAGAGACTATTTTGTTTGACGTGTTTTATTTGTTTTTGTTTTTTGTTTTTTTGTTCAAAGACATGCTAAATTCAGTTTATTCTGATTTCAATCCTTTTCATGTACTGACCAAATATCAATAAATAATTTTAATAGGAAGCCAGAGTTGCTCATTCTATCATAGATCACCTTGAACTATCAACATTATCATACATTGCTGAATATCATTGTGTATTACCAAAAATCTGCGTTGGTCTATTCCAGTGGTGTAGTCTACTTTTTTATGGTGGGTATACAGTATATTTGAGCATTTTTTGAAGTGGGTATACTGTATATATTTGTGCTATTCAAAACAATGGATAAATCAAGATCAATCAATTTTAAGTGGGTATACTGAAATCCCTGACATTTAGAAGTGGGCGTACTCCGTATAGTTGTTTCCTGACTCCTCTTCAGCGAAATTTCAATGTACACCACCAGATGGTGCCATTTCATACAAAACGGTTGAATAGCTGCCAACAGGTTTTTTGCTCTGGTTTTCTACTGTAGACCATAAAACCTACCCCCTGACTAAATCCCAGCACCCCGTGCAATCTATGGGATATTCTCCTGAAGTTTTTGATCCCTACAGAGCGTTATGGTTATGCAGCCACCCCTTGGCTCCATTCTGAATTTCAGGACCCATTTTATTTTTTACAAAAGTTAGTTTAAAGGCAAACTTTTGGGCAGTGGTGGCTACTACAGCAATGGACCACACATGGACACACAATGACACAATCCACCAGCTGCATTCTATTATATATACCGGTATTGTAGCCTATATTGCCAGAGTGCGATTTGTCGGAAAACCAGAAGGAGGGATATGTTTCAGATTGTAAGCAATATCAATGGAATTACATTGAACTGTGATGAAAAAGTGGCGATATCAAGACCAGAAGGGGGGGACAATCCCCCCCATCCCCCCCTACAAATCGCACCCTGTATATAGCACCTGTGGCAGCCTATAGCACCAACCACAATCTCTCTCTCTCTCTCTCTCTCTCTCTCTCTCTCTCTCTCTCTCTCTCTCTCTCTCTCTCTCTCTCTCTCCCCCCCCCAAAAAAAACCTGTTCCATGGGAGCTACTATTGCAATTCATTCAGTGAAAGCATGCACCCCAAGGTAGGCCAATCATAATTTGCACACTCATTGTGGATTAACTGATCATTTGGGCTGCCTCGTGTAACCATCCACACAACTACGGCAGGTGAATAGTATAGGCTATTGTGACTCCAATCACGATGACGGTGCACCAGGTTGACAAGATATTCATCGTTCAAAAACAAACACAGTACCATGCTATGAATCATTATCACAGAGGGAATGTCAGCAAGTGTCCTTATTATTATTATTAATAATAATAATAATACATTTTTATTTTAAGTGCCTTTCAAGATACCTAAGGTCACTTTACATAAAAACAGAAGAAAAAGAAAAGAACAGTAGAAAAAGTAACAACAGCATCAATTAAATTATACATCACAACTAAAAAATAGAATAATTAAAACATAAAATAAAAATAGTTGTACAAGAATAAAGTAGTATACATAGGCTATGTATATCAAATAAAATGAAAATAAAGTAATAATTAAAGGAAGTGGAAGTGCATGTCTGTGGTGTAATGAATATGCAGTGAGTGAAGAGGTGCGTCTTAAGTTTAGATTTAAAACTGGACAGTGTAGAGCATTGACGAACTGACTACGGGAGCACATTCCATAGTTTGGGGCCAGCAACACTGAATGCCCTGTCGCCCATGGTGCGCAGCTGTGTGGAGGGGATGGTAAGGAGGAGTGTGTCAGTGGAGCATAATGTGCAGGCGGGATTGTATGGGGTGAGGATACTTGTTATGTAGGAGGTGAGAAGAATTTTGAACAGAATTGCATGAGATCCGCATAGCGTGCCAGGTGAGGCCACCTCACCTGTCAAATGTATATCAACAGGCAAAGATCATAGGAACAGCATGCCATAAATCAGTCGCAAAATGACCTCAGGCCAGGTAGGCTATGTGAGAGGAAAATACAGTACCATAAGTGGCATATATTGTGTTCTGTGTACACGCTATTCTGTAGGTTTAATTAAGGGTTACTACAATCAGGGATGGGCAAAGATACAGTTACATGTATTTTCAATACAAATACAAAATACTCAGCAAAAAATGTTACATATAAGATACAAAATACATAACTGTAACAGTATCTAATATTGAAATACAATATTTTGTATTTTCAACAACACAAAATACACAACAAATACAACAAAAGCCATTGTGTACTAAAACTACCAATTTGACTTACACAATGAAATTAATTGAATAATTAAATTCTGAGAAATTAAATGATGATTAGAAAACAAACAAAAGCTCAAACAAGAAAGAAAGAGGCCCTGCTGTAGGCCAAGTAATCATCCCAGTGGGGAAAACACAAGACCAAAAAGTTGAATAATACTATATAAGGGAGATATACTGTAGGCTGTGTCATCATAACTAATTTTTCAAACAGCTTCGCATTCCAACGTTGGCGATGAGGCCGGTTTATGAGGCCTGCAAATAAGAACATCTCTCAACTGGTCACCCTTCACTCTTGACACAACGTTTAGGGGACTGTTTTTCATTCACCATCCCAATTGCAAATGAGACAAAGACTTTACAATTAACCCTTATGTTGTGTTCGGGTCATTTTTGACCCGTTTTCAAGTTTTAGTGTGGAAAAAACACACTTTCCTTTATTTTCTTGGAATAAGGCTTCATCTAATCCTCAGTCACAATCATTTCAATACAAAAAATTTTAAAGGTCCAAAAAAAAAAAAAGTTACATCTGTGGTGTTCGGGGTCAAAATTGACCCGGCATAGATTTTTGGTTGTTGTATGCATTTCTGAAAAGCTGTTGGTTGCCCTTTGCCCATACACTACAATACGTCATATCTCCTGTTGTGAAAGGAGTACAGATGTATTTCTGGTGTCTACTCATATGTTTTCACGGTCAGGGAATCCATTTCTGCATTATATAATGAGATTTTTTGCACATTTGTTTGCAAAATACATTTTTGCACATTATTTTTTCCAAAAAATGTATCAAAAATTCATAATGGCACCCAAACATGTAGAACTGGTCTTATACTTTATATAAAGTTGATGTGGCAATGACATAATGGTCCATGTTCATGGCATAGGGGATTTAGATGAATAGTGTGACTTTTTTCATGTTCATTGAGGTGTTCATTTCCAATATCTTTGCATTATATTGGCGGAATAGCTGTGATTGACAGAATTGTTATTTTGTGTATTTACCACACTAAAATCATATAAATATTGAAAAACACCAAGTCAACATGTTTAAACACTGATTTTATGCACTGAAAAACTAATTAAGTTGACATTTGGTCTTTATCCTGCTATAAATCTCTTTGGGTTGGTTTGGATCCGAACACCACAAATGCCACTATTGATGATATTTTTTAATATTAGAGAGAAACTAATAAAATAAATTTGGGGGTTGTTGTACTCTCATATCAACTGTAATACAAGGACAACATAATCACTAATTTTATCACTTTATGAGGTATTAATAGTGAATGTATGCAGATTTTGATAGTTTTGGTCATCAAAAACGATTTGCATAATGTAAGATAAAAGACCTGTAAAGTCAAAAAGATGAATCCATAAAGTAATATTCATGGATATGAATACATACCAAGTTAACCATGAGATGAAAAACAAAATTTGATGATAACTAGTGTGTTTAGGTATTTTATGGCTGAGTTTTGTTATCACGGGTCAAAAATGACCCGAACACCACAAGTGTATGCAGCTTATGAACACAACACAAGGGTTAAGCTGTTATGAGATATTTAAATGTAATGCTGTTGTCAGTGATGTCATCCCGACATATTACTTCCTGGTACGAGGCCACAAGCAGAAGTGGAGGAAGCAAGGTTGCATATTGGAACGCACTTTATACAGCTAGTTTTAAAACAATATGCACAGGTAATATCTCAATTCTACACAAAAGGCCCTAAATGGCAAACTGAAAGCAAGTTTGAATGACATGGGGAAAACATTAACACCTCATTGAGGAATGAATTAAATGATTAGCCAATCACCTTGAAACAAATTGAACTTCCTGTTCAGTCAAGGCTTAAGAAATCCAAGGCTGAATCTCAAATGGTGCACCTGTGCACTTTAGTGTTCATGTTTCAGTGCGTATGCCGTATTAGTTACGCACTGAAACATAGTGCCCGAAGTGCACAAGTGCGCCATTTGAGATCCAGCCCAAGCATGTACCTCCCATTCAGATAGGGGCATTCATATACTTTTTAACCTACAGCACCATCATGTGTTCATATTGTGTATCAAGGATTCAAGGATTCAAGGATATTTATTTGTCATGTACATAGAGACACTTTCGTGTCACTTGTAATGAAATGCATGGCCGTTGCAAAACAAGTGTGCAGAAGAAGGGTGAAGAAGAAATAAAATAAAAATAAAAATAAAAGGTGTGTGTGTGTGTGTGTGTGTGTGTGTGTGTGTGTGTGTGTGTGTGTGTGTGTGTGTGTGTGTGTGTGTGTGTGTGTGTGGTGTGTGTGTGTGTGTGTTCAATCAAAGTAATTAGGAGGAATTCAGTAAGCAAATGGCATGAGGAAAAAAGCTCTTTCTCAGTCTTTCAGTTCTAGCTCTGTGACAGCACAGTCGCCTTCCAGATCTCATTTTTTTAAATAGTCCATATCCTGGGTGTGACTGGTCTTTGAGAATGTTATGGGCCCTAGATAGCACTCTCTTTGTGTATATGTCTTTCACAGCAGGCAGAGGTTGACGAATACAGCGCTCAGCAGAGCGCACTATCCTTTGTAGTTCTTTCTGTTCACGCACTGTGGCGTTTCCGTACCAGGTGATGATGGACCCTGTTAAGATGCTCTCCACTACTGAGGAGTAAAAGGCTTTTAGGATGGGTGTGGAAACTTTGAACTTTTTCAACAGGCGCAGAAAGTACAGTCTCTGCCTGGATTTCTTAATGATGTTGTGTGTGTTGTTTGTCCATGTTAAGTCATTTGTGATGTGAACACCAAGGTATTTAAAGTACTCTACCCTCTCAACTGCAATGTTGATAGTAATAACATTCTTTAGTGTAATAACATTCTTTAGAACAAAGTATTTGTATTTGTAGTTTTGTGAAATACACAAAATACTGGAGGAAAGTATTTTCATACAAAATACAAATACATGTTATTCACTTATATGAAATAAAAATACAAAATAGTATTTTGTATTTCAAAATGTATTTCAATTAGATGTAATAGCAATACTGCCCATCCCTGACTACAATGTACTGTATTTCAGGAGACTGACTAATGAGGCCATGCATGAAGAGAAACCCGTTCCTGAAGAAAGAGATGGTAATCTGGACCTCTGTTTTGAACCACACCCATGTACAGGGGTTAGACAAAATAATGGAAACACCTGTCATTTTAGTGTGGGAAGTTTCATGGCTCATGTCGACCAGCCTGTCGGCCTATCTTCTTTAACTGCACATTGCACCAGTAAGGTGAAGTGAGAAGGTTCAATTAGCAGGGCACAGAGCACAGTTTTGCTCAACATTTTGCAAGGCACACAACATTATGGGTGAGGTATCAGAGTTCAAAAAGGAGAAATTCTTGGTGCGCGTGCAATTGTTCCATCTTTGACCGAGACGTCAAGTCTTTGTGATTTATCAAAAGCCACAGTGTCCAAGGTACGTGTAATGTCTGCATACCACCAAGAAGGATGAACCACATCCAAAGGGACTAACTGTGGATGCAAGATAAAGCTGACATTACACACATAATTGAAATTATATTAACCATACAGTACACGCTTAAATACATTTAGCCAAAGTTAGATCACCCACACACACACACACACACACACACTCACAAAGTGTCCAGGCATCTCAAAAAGTCACTGTGTGTGGTCCAGAAAAGCTGTGGATTCACAAGTTGCCCAATATGTGTTGCTACTCCCCCCTGCACACACACTGTCAGTGCAATAAGTATCCTAGCTAAAGCAGATATGTTGTTCCTGTTTTTTGGGGTACTTCACCTTTGCAGCACAAACTTGTTTTAATGCCTTATGCTCTGCCTTGGAGAGTGGCAAAATATGGGGCTCTGAACAACTCCTCACTGACTACAAACCAAGATTATTCATTACTATGAATAAGGAGAAAGGTACTGTAGTTATCTGGAAGATTGGACAATGTTTCTCTACAGCCAGAAATGGAAAGCCATAGGAATGGTCCTTGTGAAAGATAAATGTGGTTTGTTAAAAAATGTTAAAAGGCTGAGTAAAGGATGGTAAGAATGGTAACAGGACCCCATTTACTATAAGAACATTACAGAGCTGATAGTGCTGCCTTCTTCATGGTTCCTTCAGTGTATACCGGTACTTTTCACAATCTAAATGCTCATTCAATGGGTGATGCATACAAGGCTTTCCTGTACAATCTTCAGAAATAAGCTGTATGAATAGTGCAAAAAGCACATCTGCTAATTGCTAACAAAAATAAAATAAAATAAACACTTTGGGAAATTATACTGTGGTCAGATGAGACTGAGCTAGAGTTATTTAACCATAACAATGGGAGGTGAAATGACCATACCAATCTTGAAATTGTATGAATGGATTTGAATCAGCTAGACAACTAACCTGACTGAATTGGATGTGTTCTGAATAGAATAGTTGGCAACAATTCAGTTGTACTAGACAGGACTTGTCTGCTTGCTTTCAGTGTTCAAAATGATTCAATCTCCACTGATATTAGAAGTTTTTTGCCAGTTTGACTTTTTATTTCTGGTAGTTTGTAATCAGATCAATTAAGGAAACTAGACAAATGTAACTTAACAACAATTCAACAATTACAACAATATCGATGATTAAAAGGTATTGCAGCAGGCCTGAGAAGCAACTGCCTCTCATTTGCTTTAGGTCATTGATGAGAAAGGAGGGTCAATAAATAGTTGTTATATCCAGCGTTTCACATACTTAACATACTGTGTTCAATACACCATGAAATCATACATTCTTTTTGCAGTTTTAGTTTGAGCAGAGTATTTGTGTATTGTTGTGAATTAGGTGAAGATTAGAAAACATGTCCAATATGTCCAATTCAAGTAGAAATCCGATTTCCTAAGGGTTCACACACTTTTTCTACCCACGGTATATTTTGGCTCTTTCAAAAAGTGGCTGATATGCAAATAGTACTCCCTATCTCTGTCTGTCTTTTCCTCTTTCACACACGCACACACACACGCACACCCACACACACACACACACACGTACGCTATGCAGAATCCCAGTTTCCCCTGAAGCAATAAAAAAGTATTTTTAAAAAGTTTGCTTTTGGCTTTGGCAGTGGCTCCAACAGCTAAGGCACTGACTGTGCTGTTACCGAGGGCCAATTCCCACCTGAGGTCATTTCTTGATCCTCCCCCATCTCTCTCTTTCACCCGTCTCCTGTCAAACTCCTAACTTTCCTTTCAAAATTAAGGCAGAAAAGCACAATAATCCTGTTTTTTTTAGTTTGCATAATGTTTGTTGGATGTGGAGTAGACCATTTGTGTGCAAATGGGTCAGTTGTCCCGGAATTGGGCTGTCATTACATTGTATGCATTGGGTGAGTTGGGGCCCTTTCAGATGGCTTTGTCCTGGGCCCGGTCAAAGCTGTCAGCCAGTGGCTGTGATGGCTGTGTCTCCACTTGGTTCAGTAAAGAAAAAAAACATGCACATCCGTCTCAAAAGTATTCTGGGTCCAGGACCAGCAAAGTGACATGAAAATTGAAAATAAAGTCCGCGCACCAGACTCAAATGAAAGCAATGAATAGAAACGGGAGCCTGGTGTGCGGACATTCTTTTCAATTTTCATGTGTCTTCACCTGGGGCACATAAAAGAGAGGAGGATGTCCACTTCGTTCTTGATGATGACCGGGGCTGGATGGATGCCCTCCGGGTTGGAGTGGCAAGCCGTCATTTGCCACACGTCAAGAATGTACACCCCCACGTCGCGGAACGCTTCCCGCAGAATCCCATCCAGCTGCATGGAGAACCAATCGCTGCCGTAGATATCCTGTGCAAATCACACATACACACACACACACAGGTTGCACAGGGTCAGGGCTCGAGCTGTGGGGGGATGCCATCCCCCCTACAATGAAAGTGGTCAAAAACCATCCCCCCTCAATAGAAATGGTAAAAAATCATCCCCCTCTAAAACCATTGATCTATAGTCATTTATAGGCTATACATTCACATATTGCGTTAAAATTGTAGTTTTAACAACTGTATTTTCAAAATTTTCCGAACACCCAATAATCAGCATCCATCCCTGACCATCCCCCCCGGTTTGATTTTAGAACTTGACCACTGCACAGGGTTACATGTTATGTGTAGTTAACAGTGTTTTGTGTGTGTGTGTGTGTGTGTGTGTGTGTGTGTGTGTGTGTGTGTGTGTGTGTGTGTGTGTGTGTGTGTGTGTGTGTGTGTGTGTGTGTGTGTGTGTGTGTGTGTGTGTGTGTGTGTGTGTGTGTGTGTGTGTGTGTGTGTGTGTTTGCTCAACAGTCAACACTGTACATGACTGTGTGCTTCCTTTGGAAACGACACATATCACATGGAAAGCGTATTGTAAAATCATACACAAGTTTTAAAGTTTTCAAATAATTCTAAAAGATTTTTATATGACAGTGAAAACACATCTACTCCTGACAGTGAAAACAAATGTACTCCTGAAAGTGGCCCATTTTGGTATTGTCTCGTACAGAATTTTTTTAGGTGAAACTAGTATGAATTAAGTACAAATTGTATATGGCCTTTACAGATAATGTGTATGCCACAATTACTTTCTTTGTATGCTTCATAAAGGATATAATTAGCCAAACAAACATTTTATGAAGCATACAAAGACAAGGATTGCATCATACACATTATCTGTCAATGCCATGCACTTTATTCATTTACCTAATAGTTCTGTATGAGAGCCTGTGAAATGGTCTGGATCGATGACCCTAGGTAATAGGCAACTAATCCTGTGTGAAAGCCACCTTATGTAAACAGGTCTGGTTAAGTGCATGGAACGCACATTATACCTAAGCTCTCCGCGCTTGCAAACAATCTTTAACGTATTGTTGCCTAAAGCACTTGCAAAAAACATCGACGTTTAGGTCGTGGTACAGTCAAACAATGGTGAAAAACGTTTAGGTCGTGGTACAGTCAAACAATGGTGAAAAACATTGATGGGACTCGCCCCGTTGGCTATCTGACCCTACATGATACCTACAGTATTATGCAAAGTGCTCCGGTCATTCTGAAGCAAGTATGCACACTCCATAACACATGTTGCATGAGTTATTTAACCCCTGAGCAAACACACACACACACACACACACACACACACACACACACACACACACACACACACACACACACACACACACACACACACACACACACACACACACACACACACCTATGTTATAAACTATAAAGCAAGGGAAATAGGTAAAAATCTTGGGGTCCTCATTGACAGTGACCTAAACTTCAACAGTCACATGAAAGCTATTACTAAGTCTGCATTTTATCACATAAAAAACGTATCTAAATGTAGGGGCCTGATGTCTAAACATGATCTGGAGAAGCTAATACATGCCTTAATTACTAGTAAGGTTGATTACTGTAACAGTCTTTTTACTGGCCTCCCCAATAAGACCATTAAACAGCTTCAATTGGTACAAAATGCAGCTGCAAGGGTTCTTACAAAGACAAGGAAGTTCGACCACATTACTCCAATTTTAAGATCGCTGCATTGGCTCCCAGTAAGCTACAGAATTGATTTTAAGGCAATGCTACTTGTGTTTAAATCATTAAATGGAATGGGACCCACATATCTACTGGATATGTTTCAGCTGTATGCACCGACCAGGTCACTAAGGTCAACGGAGAAGAATTTGCTGGTGATTCCAAAAGTCAAAACAAAGTGTGGAGAGGCAGCCTTTAGCTTCTATGCTTCAAAGCTTTGGAACCAGCTTCCAGATGACGTAAAAAATGCACCCACTATTGATAGCTTTAAATCTAGACTCAAGACAAAGCTGTTCTCAGATGCTTTCCCCTAGTTTAAATTACATATCATTCTTTTTTATTATTATTTTTATGTTTTTCAAGGTTTTATGTTTATTTATGTTTTATTTTATTATTATTTTTACCTTATATTTTATCTTAATGTTTTAAATGTTTTTTGACTCTAATTCATTTCCTTCTTTCTTCCCTGTTTCCTTTCATTTACATTTGTTAACTTTGTGAAGCACATTGAGTTGCACCTGTGTATGAAATGTGCTACATAAATAAACTTGCCTTGCCTTACTGTCACCAAAATTGTAATGTCTTAAGACATAGACATTACAATTTTGGTGACAGTAAGGCAAGGTCTTGTCATGTAGCCTAAATCTCTCTCTCCCTCCCTCCCTCCCTCCCTCCCTCCGTGACTGAAGTGGCTCTGCTGGAGAGCACGTTCAGCAGTTGAACATGCATTAAGCAGTTGAACGTGCTCTCTCTCTCTCTCTCTCTCTCTCTCTCTCTCTCTCTCTCTCTCTCTCTCTCTCTCTCTCTCTCTCTCTCTCTCTCTCTCTCTCTCTCTCTCTCTCTCTCTTTCTTTCTCTCTTTCTCTCTTTCTCTCTCTCTCTCTCTCTCTCTCTGTCGTTAACCTGTCCACAGTTGGTCTTTATTTACATTCCTCCCTGGCACTATATTGCAACCGCCAATACTAATATTTTAATATTTTATTTCAACAGTGTTTCTATTATTTATTTTAATTTGTATTATTTTAAAAAATATATATATTTTTTATTATTATTATTAATTATTTATTTATTTATTTGGGGGGGGGGGGGGGGGGGGTCCTGGCCCGCGGCCCGCGGCCTCGCTTGCTCTACATTATTTGGCCCTTGGGAAAAGTTAATTGGAGACCACTGTCTTAATCTGTTACTCAAGGCTCTCGGCACTGTCATAGCAATGTTGTTATGATGTAGTTGAGTATTTCCAGCAAATAGTGAATAGGCCCACCGGCTACCCCATCTGCAAGAGGCTACGGCACAGAGCATGCATGTGGTGTGTGCTGTGCATGCGTGCACGCCTGCACAAGAGACACAGAGCGACCAAATCAACAGGTGAATTATGAGCAAGTAGTAAATGAGCCGTGTAAACACCTCGGAGGGTAAAGTGCTCCTTTGAGATCCACCCCGGTCTCTTTACGCGGCACTACACCATTAATTCATAACTTCACTCTTAGAGATTACCTCTGTGCCAGCCCAGGAGACACACACACACACACTCGCACACACGCACACGCGCACACACACACACACACACGCACACACACACACAAAGAAAAATAACCCTACAGCACACATGCTGAAAAATACACACACAGAGGGTCATCGCAGGTGAAAAAGTAGTTCAATTTAGTATAACTGAAACACAACTGAAGTGTACTTAGCATGTTAAAAGTGCACTCGTACCGTTTGTGCTTACAATATGCTTATTTAAAGTGTACTTAAAATTAGATGTACGCCTAATTAAGTTGCCTTCAAAGACAGTACACTTAGCCAACCATATAGTGGACTTGGAAGATGTTTGGCTGAATTGTATTTAAAATAATATACTTATAGTGTTCTAATTGTGAACTTACTAAAAGTGCACTATGATTATATTTCACCCAAATGCCTTCGAAGTTTGATTTCATGAAGTGCACTTTAAAGTAAATCATATTGCTATTATACTTTTTCTAAGTGCACCATATACTTCACCCAAATATCTTCAAGGTGTGCTTACACAAAGGGCATTTAACAATTTATCACTGATAATAGATTGCAATTGTACTTTTTGAAAGTTAACTACTATTATACATCACCCAAATGTCTTCAAAGTGTGATTTATTTCACAAAGTACTTTTTTGAGCAATTCGATCTCTTGAAGAAGGTCACTAGACTGAAGTGTCGCTATTACATGTAAACGGTAGGGGTGTACATCACAGCGTCCATGGCAATACGATTCAAAATCGATATCTTATTATTTGATGTGATACGATTCAATTATTTTCGATAGGCCTATTTACAAATGCCCCACGATACGATACGATTCGATTTTTTTTCCAATTACTTTTCCACTTCTATTAAGTTATTGGGCAGGGGCCAGCAATTCGATTATTTTCGATACTTAAGAATGCCCCACGATACGATGCGATTCGATTCAATAATCAGAACATATCGCAATATATCGATACTATTTACAGCCCTAGTAAAAGCTGCAAATGTGGACAGTGTGCAGGAGCTTTCTCCAACTTATACCATGTGACCTTCCCTATCATGACACCCAAACTAGAGGTGTGTCGGTCACATTGAGAGTAAATAGAATGGAGGCCAAAATTCTATTTCATTGTTGAAGCCAAGTTGGAGCCAAGGTTGGACCCAAAAAGACCAAAAAATGGCCAAATCCCATTCATTCCTATGAGAGACATAAAACCCTGTATCTCCCTTAAATGCCACTCCAGGGGGATCATTTTTCGCTCAACTAGTAGGTCCCCTTGCTCTCCAACTTACCAGGGTGGTGATTTTTTGTGGTGATGTTTTATTTTAGAGAGATATTAAAAGTTAAATTGACCAATGAGCATCAGAACATGGTTTGATTGACCGTTAGAAGTCTTGTTGTTGTCCAATCAGCACCTGCGTTTGGCGTCGCTAAGGTGGAATGTAAGTTGGAATGTTCCCAAATCTGGCTTCAAAGCGATGAATGGCAAATAGCGTTGATTTGGCGTCCATTCTATTTACTGTCAATGGTCGTTCACGAACGAGCCGGTTCTTTTGAACGGCTCCCTGAAGTGAACGATGGGAACCGGATCACAGCTGGGGGAGCCACTCGACTGTTATTTCGTTCATTTTCCATTCATTTTAAGCACGTGACCTCAACCAGAGTAATTCAATTTGGGGAAAAAACACAATTGTTGGCCTTAAAGAGTGGCAAAAACGGTCTTTAGAAGCAGGAGAATAATCAGTTGTTGTTTGAACAAAATCACCTTGAGGTGGAGTCAAAATATTACACTCTAAACACTGAATAAATAATTTAAAAAGAGCCAGTTTTTTGAACGGCTCTTTGAAAGGAACGAGCCACTGAGATCCGGATCCCGTCAAAGAGCCATAAATCCCATCTCTAACCTAAATGTTTACCTTGTAGCCCGTGTTGGCCGTCTTGATGACGACTTTGGTCCCTGGCGCTCGCCTCAATAGAGCCACGACTGCTCGCCGAACAAGCGCCACCCGGTGGGCAAAGTAGGAGAGCGGGTAGTTGGTGAAGTGCGCCCACATGTTGAACACAAAGACTGTCTGTGGCCCGCCCACCATTTCGTCCAGGACGTTGCTGATGTACTGGAGCGACGTGAACGGAGTCTTGCGGCAACGCAGCGGGAGGCCATGTGCGCGCCAATGAAGGTCAGCGTTATTCTGCACGTCCACTGCCATCAGTGGCCCCACCTGGCCCTCAGTGTGGAGGTTCATACGCTTCAGGGCTGTAAGGGAAAAACAACAACAAGGAAAACAATGTACATTTGTGATAACTATACTTTATCATGGGCTAGCATTAACGGAGCAGTCCTGCCAATTTCAATATGCTGTTCTGTTGTATTGCTCACACTGCCCTTGACTTGTCAGTACCTGGTGATGCTGCATCTTTTTCTCTCTGCCCTTTCCGAGATATGAGCTATTCTAATGGGGACAGGTGTTTGTTTACATTTAGAAATCTTAACATAGGCCTACTCCAAATGTTTTCCCAAAAGGTATCGCTGTTTGCTAGTTGTCTAGTGATGTTGCATAACCTTTTGGATGTTTTTGGGAATAAATAAAAATGTTTTTTTTAAAAATGTAAACAAACACCTGCCCCCATTACAATGACCAGGATCTTGGAAAAGGCTGAATACATTTTTTTTTTAAAAATCTGAGGTACTGACAAGTCCAGGGTAGTGTGAGCATTACAACTGCATGGTGAAACTGGCTTGAGTTATCCTTTAACGGTGCTCTTGGGTACTACGAAACTAGGGCAGGATACAAGTGGGAAAGAGAGAAGGGGCAGGGTTGGGAAATGACCCAGGCCGGACTTGAACCTTGGCCCCCATGGGAAAGAAATTAATTTAGGCTACAGCACTGCACCCGCTAAGGGGTATTTTGGCCTTGGGTGTTTTTTTAGGTCAGGTTTGGTTTGTCATCAAATTTTTCCAACCATGATGCAACAATAAGCGCATACGACTTTGTTGCGAGCGTCGACGTTGCGCAAGGAACGTCAGCGAGAACTTGTTGTCACGATGTGGGTGTTATTAAATACAGCGCATTTGCAGTCGGCCACAAATATGAACGAGACGATGAGCTCGCACCGGTTTGCTCTACTAACACACCACGTGTGAGGAGTGGGGGGACAGGCTGCAGTGAGGAGGAGCTGAAGTGGGGACCTGCGCAAACTTGTGTAGAGGTGTGAGACAAGACCCATATACACACGTGAGTGAGTTGTTGACCAACCAGTTCATGGGCGCGTGACCTCGGAGGCAGTCCGCCGACGAGCGTTGAAGGGGATAAGCAACTGCAGAGGTTGCAAGATCTGACTGCAGCCGCATTCATCCCGCGATAGTTTTACACCATGTGACATGTCACCTCGTCAACGCAACGTCGACGAAATTTCGAAGTTTGACAGGAAATCTAACCGTCATGCAGCATTTTCCATCCAGGGTGCATTGCTGTCTAAATGTGCATGCATGCGTTGACACATCTCGAATGCACCTAATGACAGGTCACTGCCTGTCTCCACAACTTGAGCGAGCCCATTCATTGATTCAATATCCTGACTACCATACTCATGAACGGCCATCCGGGTACTTTGCTCTTAAATTTGCGTTACGCCCCTTTATGGGTGAAAACAAACCGAATGTCTCATTGACTTATATGCTACATCGGCTAACCTAAATGAACAGATTCCATGCTTCAGCCACGGCTGTTTGGCTATATTATTTGAACAGCCGGCAACACAACACGTTTTCGGCATGTTGCGCGTGAACAACGCTTGTCTACATGTCCGTATCTTTCGTTTATTGAACCCCAACATTACCAATTGACTTGTATGGGTTGTTTTCCCCCATAAATGGGCGTAACGCACATGGAAAACGTCACGCCGTTCATGAGTATGGGGCACCTAAGTCACGCCCTCTACTTCCTGGTTCATGGGACAGAGGGAGTAAAAAAATGATAACTGGGCTTGAAAATTAGTGATTTTTGGATTTGTGGTGCATAGGTGGAGGTCCAAGGTTTGGATTGGTGTCAAAAAAACACTAATTTTCAAGCCCAGTAATTATTTTTTGACTCCCCCTGCCCCATGAACCAGGAAGTAGAGGGCGTGACTTAGGTGCCCCATCGTGAACTGAAAAAGGCCACAGTGCATGCAAATCTCTGTAAAGCAAGGCAATTGCATGGGCCACTATACTGCCCTACAATATCAGAACGCAGTATCTTGAAAATGGTCGAAAATGGGTTTAGACCGGAAATTGGCTTTAAAATACCTTCTTTTTCTTGTGTTAAATTTGTTTGGCCCAACTTGGTCCTGTTTCGGAAAAAAACGCAAAAAACTGATTATACTGCGCTTTTTGGTTTTAGGAGGCTACGTGTTACTAGCCAAGAACGCAGTATAATGCGAATTATACTGCACTTCTCCATTGACACCGTGGTTTTGGTGTAGACAGTAATACCACAACAGAGCGCAGTATAATGATTTTTCAGCTAAAAAGTAATGAGAATGTTGGTTTTTTTGCTTTTTTCTTGTGTGCATAAATTTTCACCATAAAAAAGTATTATATGGAAGTGTCATCACCACTTTACCTCCAACACAGTCGCGTGGACAGAAAGGAAACTTTAAAGCCTTTTTTCTCAGTTTGGCATTTTGAATTATACTGCGTTCTGAAATTATAGGGCAGTATTGCTACACAGAGTTTGAAAAACTTCGCCCCCATCAACAATCTTCCAATGTGTCATTGATTGGGGCCAGACAAAATATTCACATTTAATCTCACATTTAGTCTGGCTTGCCAGGCTATGAGTCTGCCAATGTGTGTTTACATTCGGTGGAGAAACAAGGCTACAGTACAATAGTCAGATTGCAGACATTGTGCCGCAAGTGCTTAACTGATGCATTGTTTGTTTGTTACTAATTCAGTCATTGTAGCTAAATTCATTCCCACACGCTAGAAAGAAAGCATTGATATCGTATTTCGCAGAATAGGCCTATTGGTAGGTTTGCTCTCGCAAAACTACCAGCGTTCTGCTGCCGCGAGAACAAGGAAGTAGCGAGACGACCAATCACAGCGCCTTTTCTCTGTGACCTTCGCAACCCCATCCGATGTGCAGTCAGGATTTTTTTTTAGGTGCATGATGGCGGACGATGGCGCGGGGGGCAAGGTCGCGCAGAGAGACATATTTGATGGACGCAGAGGTTCTGCAACCGTCTGCACAAAAAAAGCATAAATTAGGCCTAAGCTACATGCACGGTGAGTCTATGAAGTATAGATAAAGTCCCTGCCTTTGGAAACTCTATTGCAACACTTTCAGCAGTTTGCCATGTAAAAGAATGGAGAGTCCTTCATATAGCCTTTCATTGAGGCGTGTCATTGAGGCCTACATGTCTATTCAACTTAAGCAGTAAGACGCCATGGGTTGCACTCGATTGATATCGGCCAAGGGGAGAGGGGCACGACGAGAAGCGGAGTGCCGTGAACGTCCCCTTGCCCGTTATCAATAAAGCGTAACCCACGGACTCAAGTGGCTTATTGCTTATCTAACAGTGTTACACTGGGTCTAACTTGGATGCGCATAGAACCTTCATTTGAAAGGTGTAGGTTTGGTTGACCACAGCTATCAGCCAATCAGAATCGAGAACCGGACCGCACAGTGTTCGATACATTCATTCATGTCCTTCTCTGTCGACTGTACATGCTATATTCTTGAATCTAATCATTTATAGCCTATATATATTATTTTTATTTTATTTTTCATTTTTGTGTCACAAGTGTTTTGAGACTGCGGAAGAAAGTTGGAAATGAATGGTCTCTTCGGACCTCTTCAGAAGGTGGACTTGTCAATCAGGTCCAGTCATATCAAATCAAAACAAAAGTTGTCTAAAACAGATCTAAATGTTGTTAATGTATTTGCTCAAGATGCACAACAGTCAGTACACCTAAATATATCAATATAATCAATAGGCCTACATACATCTTGATGAAAAGTCTTGGCAACGTGCACCTCCCACCTGTGACACCTGCATTGTGGTTTTTCGCACCCTTGAGTCTAGTTCTCCATTTGCTTGAAGCAACAGCGTTGTGGTTGTGTCACTTCTATCTCTGCTAGTAGCACACGCCTTTACCCTAATATCTTGTCTTGTTTTGCACAGAATCATTGTCTAAAAACTGTTTAGCTTGGAAACATGTACAATTCATGCCTGAGTGTTTGCTATGCAGTAGGCTACATGACTTGTAGTCTCGACTGTTGCTGAGGGGAAATGTTTTTGTCTGCGAGCGTGTAGGCCTAATGTGTCTACTTTTCCATTTGAACCCTCTTCAGATAATCTTATGTAGCCTATGTTTGTTCTTTCACTTCACATCTTCAAATTGTTAGCACAAAGTTGGCTTGTTCTGTTCTTACTTAGACAACAACAAATTCTTCGTCCTTTGTGCTTTATACATGCAATTTAACTCTTTTTACGCTATTCATCACCAAAATCCACCACAAGACCATGGTTAATGATGACATTGCACTTTCAACTACAAGTATGATTATTATTGTATTTTTGTTATTATTATCATTGTTGGAGCTATAATCTTTTCTTTTGAGTAATGCTGAAGTTAATGTTTAATTGGTTTATTGTTTTTAATGATTATTTTGCTAGATTAATTATTAGTATTTTAGTATTGTCGTAATTTTAATAATAAAAGATAATTCTTGTTACTTGTTTAGTTAGTTGCTTTGTTTTAGTCATTTTCTTTGATTTATTTGCTGATATATTATTTGAACACTTGGGGGCGATAGTGGGCACAGGTACACCTGTATATAGGTAGGAAGTAGGTGGTGATCTGTGTAGGCACCTGGGTGATGGGCATATGGTTTTTTTACCAGAGCGAGAGATTTGAATTGCTTGAAGAAGGTCAGTAGACCGAAACGTTGCATTAAACCATGCAAATGTGAACAGTGTGCGGGAGCTTTCTTTGATCTAACCAGCGCGAGAGATGCCATGTGTTTGCTCAACTGGAATAAAAAAACAAACCACCATCAACTCAAGAACTTTGCCTGGAAATTGGACTTTGTCTTGCCTGCGCACATTACCTGCCCATGGTGCCTTAAGTATTCCGTTTGATTTAAGTTTAATTTGATTTTGTTTGACAAACGGCCACTGCAATCATTATTACTATTACTATTTTATTATTAAGCGGGCTTGCGGAGCAAGGACCATGCAGAGCATGGCCCTTGCAGAGCAAGGCCCGTTTATAGTAATCTCTAAGTCCTGTTTTATTATTTATTATTATAGCTTGGTCTTGTGCAGGGGCAGTAAAAATAGAAAATGGATCTCCTCCTAGGCCTTTCGAGATAGAGACACCGTTCAAACACTAAAACGACCGGCTCGGCTCGGCTTGGAGATCGCGTACAGTTATAGGCTTCTCCGTGTCTCTTGTTGTTTTCCCGTTTTTGGCGATTTTGTGAAAGCCTGGGTCTCCATTGAAACTATGGTGGAACCTTCATGAACCAAAGTTCCGCCACTCTAGAGATTAGAGTGTAGGAGGCTTTTTCGGTCATAAAACATCAACACTTTCACCTAGAAGTTTAGTTGACGCGTTGTTAGCGAGCTCTATGGGATGTCTCCAAATTGTGAAAGTTTCATCTCCCAACTCCCAATACTTTTTAAATGGCAGGTTTGTAAAAAAAACAGGCCTGGCTCTATGGAGAATCCCAGTCTTTCGAAAAGTGCATTTTTCAAGAGATCAGCGCATGTCCCACACGGAGGTCCATTTGTGCCTGAAAAATTTAACCTATAAACTTCATTCAAAGACTGTTAGAGAGATCACAAGCATGACTCCGATCTGTGAAAAGGACACGTGCCAACTCCTTTTAGTTTTTTTACAACGATGTTGTAAAGACAAAAAACTCATTCTCATTTTCTCCCCAGTTTAGAGCTCAATACTAACTGTCTTTCAGTCAATCACAACAGGTGCAGCCAGTGAAGGGTTCCATTTCAACTGTCACTGTCTCAAGATTCTATTCTTAACGAGCAGGTGCGAGCAACCATTCTAGAAGTCTATTGTTCAGCTCTGCAATGCAATGTAATATAGTCTTGCTGGACTGTGCATGACAATTAGCTGCTTGGCTTAGTGGTAATGCATGCCGCTGCATTAGAGATATGGAGGTTGAGGGTTCGAATCCCATCCGAAGCCATGTTGATTTTCTAAATTATATCATATGCAGCGTTCCTTGGCCGACTTAAAATGCCATGTATATCATTTAGTATGGATGGCAAATGTGCTGAATTACAGATATTGAGGTTGGGGGTTCGAAACCCAGTCAAAGCCATGTTGATTTTCAAAATTATATCATATGCAGTGTTCCTTGGCCAACTTAAAATGCCATGTATGTCATTTAGTATGCATGGCAAATGTGCTGGATTACAGATATGGAGGTTGGGGGTTCGAACCCCAGTCAAAGCCATGTTGATTTTCAAAATGATATCATATGCAGTGTTCCTTGGCCAACTTAAAATGCCATGTATGTAATTTAGTATGAATGGCAAATGTGCTGAATTAGGGATATGGGGGTTGGAGGTTCGAACCCCAGTCGAAGCCATGTTGATTTTCAAAATGATATCATATGCAGTGTTCCTTAGCCAACTTCAAATATCATGTATTGTATGTCATTTAATATCAATGGCAAAGGGGTTGGATTACAGATATGGAGGTTGTGAGTTCGAATCCCGCTCGAAGCCATGTTGATTTTCAAAATTATATCATATGCAGTGTTCCTTAGCCAACTTAAAATACCATGTATGTCATTTAGTTTATCCCCAAAACGCAGAGCTACAACACTTTCAAGATGGCTGAATCCAAGATGGCTGAATTGTTTGGCCCATAACTTCTGACTGGGTGGATGGAGTTTTTCCAAGATTTCTTTTAGCTTTGTTTTCTCAATAGTACTTTGTTTCATCTCTGCCCCCAAAGGCAAGCCCGCTTCCAGCATTTTCTGTGAGAATGCATTTCTAGTTATTATTGTTATTATTATTATGGTGCTGTTTGCAACAATGTTCGCGTGCATTTACAGGTGCATGTCTTTCGGTCATCTCCTCTAAAAACAAACTGTCCCTGCATTGTGGTTATTCACCTTGAGTCTAGTTCTCCATTTTCTTGAAGCAACAGCAACGGCACATAACTTGCAGTCTCGACTGTTGCTGAGGGGAAATGTTCTTGTCTGCGAGCATCTAGGCCTAATGTGTCCCCTAAAATAAGCTCAGTACTTTTCCATCTGAACCCTCTTGATATAATCTTATGTATGTCTGTTTGTTCTTTCACATCTTCAAATTGTCAGCACAAAGTTGACCTGTTCTGTTCTTACTTAGCCTATACAACAAGTTTTTTGTCCTTTTTCAATTATGTGCTTTATACATGCAATTTGCTCTTTTTACGCCATTCATCACCAAAATCCACCACAAGGCCACGATTAATGGTGAAATTGCACTTTAAACTACAAGTATGGTTATTATTTTAATTATTGTTATTATTATATTATTACTATATTATTATTATGGTGCTGTGTGCAACAATGTTCGCGTGCATTAGGTGCATGTCTTACTAGGCACAGATGAAATCAGGTAATCGAACCACTGTCTGCTGGTGGAGTCGCCCATGATATATACGTGTTTGTCCTTCAGGCACTGGGTCGTGTCCTTCACAGCAAAATGGCGGGTGGCACACACAAACGATGTCCAGACGTTGTTGAGGTAGAAACCTGCCGGTATCGGAGTGGACAAACCGGGACCGCACAGATTCTTCGCTCCTAGGGAGACAGAAAGAGACTGCATGTGGGTGGCATGTAGAAACCTAGAAACCCAGTTGCTCCCACCTCCAACAATCTCCCATTGACAAGCCGAATTACTGTTGTTAAATGACCACTTCAGCCATTTTTAATATGCTGTTATACTGATCACGCTACCCTTGACTTGTCAGTACCCAGTGATGCTGCATTTTTCGACTCAGCCCTTTCCGAGATTCTAATGGTTGCAGCTTTTGTTTACATTTTAAAATTATTTACATAGGTCTACTCCATATTTTCCCAGTTTCCCTGTTTGCTACTTGTCTGCTGATGTTGCATAACCTTTTGGGTGTTTTTGGGAATAAATCAAGATGTTTTCTTGAAATTTAAACAAACAGCTGCCCCCATTACAATGACCAGGATCTCGGAAAAGGCTGAAGAAAAAAAAATTCTCACGTACTGACTAGTCCAGGGTAATGTGAGCATTACAACGGCATGTTGAAATTGACAGAAGTTATCCTTTAATCTAGGACAAATTCTGAGGCTGAAGCAGGAGCCTCTGCTGCAACAACACAAGACATTTCAGCTGAAGAATTTTATGAATATAACAGTAGCCTCTCATCGTAACAACATTGTTATTATGACAATACTGAGAGCCTTAAGTAACAGATAAGCAAATTGCCATCACGGAGTGAAAGATATAGAGGTGGAGCAACAGGTGGAAAGCCCGACGGGGAAGTTCAGTTCAGTTCAGTTATGGTTTATTTGAGTAGGGACAAATACACATCATGTAGGCTGTACAACAACCTAACAGATAAGTATCACAGCATTTGTAGCCATAGGCTAATTTCCAATGCCCGTCCCTAGAAGGGCTTTTAAAGTAAAATATAAAAAACTGTTTTTAATGTTGTTTTAAAATACAACCTATCCATTCATCCAACCCATTCATCTAATCTAAGAAGACAATATACATACACATACCTAATCCACTAATTAATCAATTTGATAAAACATGTACAATAGCATCCCCCCCATACACACATAGTCAACTGCCACCCACCTCCCTCACACACACACACACACACACACACACACACACACACACACACACACACACACACACACACACACACACAGAACACTTTGAACTGCCCCCCCCCCCCCCCCCCCCCCCCCCCCCACATGATTACATACCTGGTTGTTTTTTAGGAATTCCTTCATCTGACACCTGAACCACCCATGACTGTGATTGACCTTGAATTCTGGGGGCAAACTATTCCATAAATTAAGACTTTTAATTAAAAACGAGGACTGACCATAGGATGTTTTACGGTGGGGTATCCTACAGTTCCCTGCTACAGCCCCCCTGGTAGACCTCCCAACTGCCTGTATAGGTTGGGTTAGGTCACAGAGCACTTGAGGGGCTTGACCATGCAGGCATTTATATATCAGGTTGATATTTGACAAAGCAATATAATTTTCAAAGCTCATCATGTTCAGGTCCCGCTGAACATCGCAGTGATGAGCTCTAATTGGCCTTTTAGCTAGAATTTTTAAAGCACGATTGTACAGTCTCTCCAGTGGTCTTGTTGCTGTGAGACCTGCCTGTGACCATGCAGTTATACAGTAGCCAAGGTGAGAGAGAATCATTGAATGCAGATATATATTTGCTGCTTCAAATGATAAACAATCTCTAATTAGTCTAAAAGTGCATAAGTTCAATCTAACTGTTTTGCTGATCTTCTTTATATGTTTATCAAATCTAAGATGTTCATCCAATATCAGGCCAAGGTATTTAACCTCTGTAACCTGATTGTCAAGGATACTAATGTTTAAGATTGTGGACGTGGTGCGCCTCCCAGAGGAGAAACACATTGACACGGTTTTACTTACATTGAGTGCTAGACATGACCTGTTCATTTAATTTTTGTGAGACTGCAGCCGCTGTTTTACCATACACTCTAAGAAAATTTCCCTGCAAAATAACGGAAGTTACTGGCAATTATATTTACCTGTAATTCTACTGTTATTTCACACCAAAAATCAAATACAGCTCATTGCTGTTTAATGTATCACAGTATATAATATTTTTTCAGCAGCAATTGAACTGTTAAATAACAGTACTCTACAGAACGTTCCCTGGCCATGTTACCACCCCACCCTCCCATCGTTCACCATGACTGGAGTGCCTTGAGCATGATACTATGGCGCTATGCTGTATTGAGAAAATGGTTTGCGGTGGTCATTTGAAAGTGTGGGCATGCATAAAATTTCAGAGTACGCAGTGCTATGTTACAATGATAGTGTGCAAGGTGGGCTTTTTACTGTATCTCTTGATGAGCCAATGATGAATATAGCATTGGTCAGTCTTTAAAAAATTATTTTGCACCAAGTAGCACAGCAAACAAGCAGCACTACAAGCTCTCAAAGCAATGCTTAATTTGCAGCAGGCACATTATATGCAACAATGCCACAAATAATGCCACATACAGCAAGCTTTCACAAAGAGGAAAGTGTGCAAGCATGTAAGCAAGCTTGTAGGCAAGCTTGTAGGCAAACAAGTGCTAAACTGTGCCATGCAGGCCAGACAGCAGGCAGGCAAGCAACTGAAGTGTTGATAGTCCAGATTTATATACAGGTGCAAGAGTACCATGTGACCAGAGTCATCAGGCCCTTGGCAGGTGACGCCCGTAATTGAATAATGGCATAACAGCCCTACTCAGGTGAGGCCAGGCACTGATTAGCAGATTGGTTTAGATGGGGCTGCTTGTTGCAAGAGTGTTACAAGTTCTTAAAATGTTTCAGCCATTCACACTTTCATCACTATCAAAATGCATGTGCTACTCACACTTTGCAGCATCAAGCACTTTTTAAGTATTGTAGTTTCCTTAGAAATTGTTTCATCATGGTTGATAGTATCAGATAATCTTTAACCAGTCAGAATGACTTCAGTTCTTCAGGTGGTATTGAAGTTTGATGGTGATCACGGACAAGTGGAGGATGAATGGGTTTCAATGGTGCTGCCTAAAATAACTTGTTATTTTCTAGAGATGCACCGGATCCGGTTCCGGTTCCGGATCCGTCAGGATAATAGAGTTTTTCACAGGGTCCGGGTCCGGCAGGATCTTAAGCAGTGGATCCGGTATCCGGCATGTTACCTAAAAATCAGGGTCTGGTGCATGTCTAGCCTAGGCTTTTCAGTCTTTCACAACCCCAATCACTGCATGGAGTGAAATCCCTTTGGAAGCGGCTATTGCAGGCAGTGTGGCAATAAGCCAATGAGTCTAAAAAATAGTTTGCGCCAACGTAATAAAAAGGGCCCACGTGTGCGAGTAGACTATATGTTTCAACCCTTTTGTAGGATCCGGTATCCGGTTCCGGATCCGGCAGGATCTTATTCAGTGGATCTGGTATCCGGCAGGATCCTAAAAATCAGGATCCGGTGCATCTCTAGTTTTTTCCACAACGGCAAATACTGCTATTGTGCAGTACTTACTGTTTATGCTCAATATGTGACTCAAAGTAATATTTTCACAGTAGTTGTCTGTTTTTTCGAAAAACAATAGAATGCTGTTGCAGAATTGCCGTAAATAAACAGCTATTTGTTACAGTGTATGCATATAAAACAGCATCGTCTGTAGGTCGTTTTAGACCTTTGAACTGCAGTGAACATTTACATAGGCTACAAATGAGATGTCAGGGGAAATTGCTGGATTGTTAAGAGGACTAACAAAGGGACTTTGGAAGAAAGCTTGGGCTTGGTGGTTGTGTCTGTCGATTGTTCCGCCTCTGCTGACTGTTATTATCAACCATGATGAACTCTGAGGTGGTATATGGAGCGAAAAAGTGAACCAAAATGTGTGTATTCACAGAAAAGAAATCTGTGCATATTTGGGATACGTGTGCGTCTTCGGTTGTAGTTGTAGTAAAATAAATATTTGCAAACCCTAAATATGATTAAATTTGTACTTATAATGGGTTGTTTGTTTGATATTTGTCCAGATATGAATTGAAAATTGACATTACGAAATTAAACATTTCACAAAATTAAAAGTGACGAATTGATGAATTTCAATTAGTGAATTAGCCTGGTGAACCAGCGCCACCCGCTGGACGGCAAAATGTTTTGTCTACGGGTGGGTCTGGCCTCGCATAATGATTCAATGAATCTGGCAAACCAATTACAACGCAAAGATGTGTTTTGAATCAAAGTGGGCAGGTTTTTGAGGGAAGGTTGCTCTCATCAACAATCTTCGGATGTATTATGCATCGAGGCCAGACTAAATTAGACATCCACATTTAGTCTGGTTTATCAGGCTATAAGTGAATGTAATTTTTAATGTTTTCATGGCGATTCGTATTTGGACAAACACACAATCCATTATAAGTCCAAAAGGACTCAGTTATAAGATTTGCAAATTTATTTTACTACAACTACAAGCAAAGACACACACATATTGCAGAATACAAAACTTTTTGTCCACTTGTTTTGCTGCATATTGACAACAGAGGCAAGATGCAAACTAGAACAGAACAAACAACTGTTTGTTTTTAACACTACTCAGGAATATTCAAGGTTTGTAGCCTCTTACTGCAAATGGGGTCGCCGGCGGGCCTATTTACTACTTGCTGAAAATATTCAACTACATCATATCAACATTGCTATGATATTACTGAGAGCTATAAGTAACAGATTAAGCCATGGCCATTGCAATTTTGGTGACGGTAATGTTATAACATAGGCTCTGCGCAAAGGGGTTAATTAATGTAATTCATTAATTTATTGAACTGCCCTGCCCTTACAGCTAATGGATCAAGATGACAAGACTCTACAGTATATGCCTTTTAAAATGTGCATTTATATGTGGATTGTGGAACAGTGTCATGCAAGACAATTTTCTGTGCAAACAGACAATTAAGTCTTCTTTTCTTAGATGTGTGTTTAGTATAAATGAGGCACAAACTGAACACTGTATGTACTCTGACAGTCCTATCATTAAATTGTTTCTCAACTGGAAACTTTACAAGCTCACATAAAGCCTATATTTACACAGCAGATCGGATAAGCCTAATTCAGATTTTATGGTCATGATCATGGTTATGGTTTATGGGAGAGTTTTATGTACGGTAGGCCTACTGTACATACACAACACGCCATAGAGTCTAGCCTGGGATTGGGGCAGCTCAAGCATTAGTGTAGTAAATAGTCACTGTATATATATATTATATATACTGTATATATACAGTATACTGTATATCCACATGTGTAACCACAGCACCAAAATGCAACAGAAGAGTGGATGCCACAGAAAGTCTGATCGCATTCAGGTGCTGTTTATTTACTCGGTGTGGAGCTCTCAGTATGTTTGTGTTTTCTGTGTGTGTGTGTGTGTGTGTGTGTGTGTGTGTGTGTGTGTGTGTGTGTGTGTGTGTGTGTGTGTGTGTGTGTGTGTGTGTGTGTGTGTGTTATAGATGTTAGACCATAAAGTACATTATGACTTTGACTCTTCCTCCAACTAGGACAATGCTTGCAGGTATAGGTGCATAGGTGCATCTATTAAGAGGGAAGCTTACTATAGCTTCCCCAAAGTTGTCATAAGAAAGAATTAAAAGGAACATTTAAAATCATGTTTTTTTTTATATCCAGGGATGGAGTGTGGTAGGCACACACAAGGAAAAGAAACAGGGTATCAGTTATATTCTGCTGTGTATTCTTCTAATTGTAAATATTAGTCTTAATTTACTATCATTATTAACCACAATCCACCTTCAATATGAAGACGGGAAAATGGCATCAGCAAACATATGGGCTTAGGATTCTATTGAGGATGCACCGATAATTATGCACAATGGATGAAAGTGTGATGGCTATTTGGGACTGTAGGAGATGTCTCTCCGTATTTCCCTTCCTGCCTGCAAGCCTACTCATAACAATGGGATGTGTTTGCCAGGGCAAGTAATATATAACTAACATTCTGTTCAGGAAGCATGAAGAGTTTGCAAACGGAAAACTGCCGATATTCTGTGTGAAACCAGAATATTCCCCGCTAATATGCTCAGTGGCGGGCAGTGAATATCAGCGGAGCAGGCTGTCTGAAGGGCTCAAAATGCACAACTTTTTATAGTGTTTTTACCAAAATTTTCTTACAGGGGAGCATGCCCCCCGGACCCCCCTACCACAACTGTTTCTCCAATGATGTCCAATGATAGACACGCCTACAGTAGCCTATCAGACTTATTACCTGGCCCCCCAAAGGCCTGCCTGCCTGCCTGCCTGCCTGCAAGCCTGCCTGCCTGCCTGCCTGCCTGTCCGCCTCCAGTGCTTTGTGTCGAATGCAAGTGCCGCTAGTACAAGGCAGGGGGTCAGGTTGCCATCTCTGATTGCTCCTGTTAGAGCTGGTCTACTCTGCACCCCTAACCTTGCTGTGCCATCGGGGTTTTATATCAGAACAAGATAATAATAATAAATAGCTCAAAAAAGTACATTGTATTGAACTACTGTATGTTGTAGCCTATTTCAAAATTCAACAAATACAGCAAATAATGGATATTACTGTACTACTGTCATTTAAAAAAAATGTATTTGCACTGTTGAATAGTATTTGGTACTCTATTTGGAAATACATTTTGGTATTGTGTGGCCATTTGTGGCTGTATGGTGGTGCATGCATGCAGCAGTAACATACCCACAGTTGCATTGGAAGCATTTATGGTGATAAGACGAGGGTCTGCCTTCAGCCACTTGTTCACCACCTTTCGCCTAAAGAAACACAAAACACAGGTCTTTTTAGAACCTTTTTTCCCCCACAAAAAGGTCACACATGGAAACTCACTGACTGGAGTAGAGAATGGGACTATAAAACTGTGGGGTGAAATCTGTAGAAGAGGACCAAAGCCGAGATAATGGAATTCATTTTAAATAAATTCTGGTGATTCCACTGCATTTTTGTGTTGAATGGTGTTCTCTGTTCATATATTGGTGTCAGCCTTGAATTGCTACTGCATCAGTAATTTCAAATGATTGCAATTGGTAATACACATGCTGCTCCATATGATGGTGTCTTGTCTTATACAGGACTGGTAGACAAACATAGCACTTGTTCATCAAATAACTTTAGACTATTAAACATTATTTTTTATTTTCTAGCAGCAGCAGCACAGTCGTTAGCATCAACAGTCTGTCTACACTGGGATCGTTTGTGATGGCACAGGCGGCAAAAACCTGCACAGTGCACAGGCATACAGTGAAATTTCAATGCATTCTGGTTAGGATTTGCGCAGCATGTGCAGGGCCAGATTAAGATGTCCTGTGGCCCCTGGGCTACATGTTGCTGTGGGCCCCCTCGGAAGGCAAATTTACATAGAGAGTGTCATAATTACGAGCTAGGAATTAAGGTTGACATGTCTACCAACTGTACTCAACACGACAGATTAATTTGTCAATATTGCATCTTATCACAATTCTTTAATCTTTCCCTTTTGGTCAATCAGGGCCCCCTGGCAGGTGGGGGTCACTAGGCTGCAGCCATATAGCCTGTGTATTAATCCGGCCCTGGGCATGTGGCCTCTCATCCTGGGCCAATATGTGTTTAAAGCCGGGCTTACACTGTGCAACTTTTTGCCCGATTTTGCCACGATTTGTCGCTCGCACAACTTTTTTGGGAGTCGGGCCGATTTCTTGCTCAATCGCAGGTTAATTGTGAGTCTCACATTGTGTAGGCCTACATGGGTAACGACAAGCGATTTCACCTCACAATCGTGCAATCGTAGGGTCGCAAGAAAATCAAAACTGTTTGAAATCCTGGTCGTGCCTTGTGAGTATATCGCACAGTTAAAGCAGTGCTACGACCCGATTTGACTACACATACACTACACATGCACAAATTAATAGAGCCGTGCGATTCACTCTCATCTCCACCTCAGGTGCGTGCATGTTCCTTCCTCTGCAGACCCGGTCATGTCGCACAATAGGAGCATTCGGCTGGCATCCGACTGTCGACTCGTATAGTTGGATGACGTGAGTCATGAGATGCGAAATTTTAAATTGTGAAATTCTCTCGTGCAGTGTGAGCAGGAGCTTAACACCCACGAGTGAAAATATTGCACAGTGTATGCCCGCCTTAAATTGCACAATGCTTAATTCTTTAGATTACCTGTCCATGAGCTGCTGCTCCAGTGTCGTCATGGTTTTGGCGTAGCCGCCAGCAGAGTGGTACATCAGGGCGTCGCAGGGCAGAACTCTGGGGCGGCGGCACTGCCATGTTAATCCCGTGCGGACGTCTCGGTACTCACAGTTCTTCTGTTCTCCCGGTGACAGCACCACTCCGGCCCACTTGACGTTACACACAATGCTCTCTTTCACCTCAGTCCCGTTTCCATCCTTGCCCACAAAGAAGCCGTAGAAGTAAATCCGGTTTGATTCCGTTCTCCGGTGACGCTTCAGGACCTGCACCGCTTCGCTGGAGTGAATGAGGCGCACGGCCACCGATGCCTTGCCCGGCCATGGCAGGATGAAGCGGGCCGAGTATGTGCCATTTTGGTGGTCCAAAACCTCTCCAAACACACTGGCCTGTCATCCACATGGAGGCAGAAATACAATGTAAATCGAAGGGAAGAGGATATACCACATGTAGAGTGTGTGTTCCAATCTTGGTTGCCATACAGTAGGCTACAACAGTGGTCTCCAAAGGGATGCCCACAAGCCAGATGCGGCTTGGGCATGGCACGCATGTGGCTCCGTCATGAGGTTGGAAACAAATGGTAAACCTGATCTGAATGCTGTGGACATACCGTCAGGCGATTTGTTTGGTCATCAGCTTCATTTGAGCTACATAATTTGGCCCTTGGGGAAAAACAATTGGAGACCACTGCAGTACAATCTAGAGTTGGCTACATGGACAGTGGGGTCAAAAACGAGCGTGGTGATGAGTCCTATGACCTTTCTGAGAACAGAAACTCACTGCCCACACAGCAAAAGTACACCGTGATGGATCCGCCCCGGAGTCCACCGTCCGGAGGCCATCCTCCGGAACGGATCCGGTAAACGGGGGCGTATCGGCGTCCACTTGCACGCCGCCTATCATCCGACGCGGAGGCGTGGTGCGGACTCAAAAGGGACCCGTTTGTCACCCGCAACGGATCCGCGTGCAGAAGCGTACCTCCGCAGTGAGCCCGGTTCGGAGGCGCGACATCCGATGCGGACTCATTCCGTGTCCACTTATTGCATCCGTCACGGTTCCACTACTTTTTATCAGTTACGGACCCATTCCGGACTCATAGATGTTCCGGGCCGGGACCATTTTGGATCAGTGCTCATAAAGTTACTTTCTTATTATGCTATAATCCCAATAAACGAACACTAAACCAGTTAACCGTTTCAAACAGCATTTAGATTTAATTCTACAGATAACACAGACCTGGCCTAGACACCGTTTAAATAAGAACCCGAAAAAAACACAACCTGACTAAGAACTTCACTCATCATGATTTTTTATTTATCTTGACATTATTTTTCTGTCTCACTGTCATGTTGAACAATCGCTGTCGTGGCTGCCTTCCTTCCCTCATGCCTCATCAGTCGACGGGGAAACATCACATCAGCGCTCCCATCTGAAAAGGCAACAGAGCTAAACTTAGAGCTTTCATTTAAATTTCGTAAGATGGCAATCAGACATTGCATTGCATATGGAATGGACAACGCTCTTTCACATCTCTATCCCGTGACAGTAATGATGTTGAACATTATAAGATGTAGGCCTACTTACTCTTGGTCGTAAAAGCCGGGAGGCAGGCGGGCATCACCGTAGCAGGGTGGATTACAGCTGGCTAGCCCTGTCCGACCCAGAGGTAATTCCACCTGTTTACTGTTGCACAAGATTAAGGACAAATTCAGATATTTGTAGCCCTACCACGGACACCTGTATCAAACTATGAGCCCAGCTACTTCATTCATTCACCAATGATGGACAGCATATGGGACGAGGGCGCAGTTCATGGCCATCCATTAATTGCTAATAAATAATTAGCCTGGATTTCGTTAACGTGAGGAGAACATGATGCCACCGCTTTAGGATTTGTACCGTTATAAACACAGTTGGTTCCAAACCTGTTGAGAGCATCATCAATCCGTGTAAAAGTGTACCATGAGCCAAATTCAGACCAATATAGCCGTTTCATAGGAGTATTTGAACACTTAGACCTACGTTTAACTTTACACAAGTTTGCTTCAGTCAACCGGTTTGCTAGTAACTGGCTAGCAAGCTAACGTAAACAAGGCTGTTAAAATGGGCACAATGTTGATAATTTTTATTCAACTGCACTTCCTCCATGTATCGGATGGCATCATATTTTAACAGCATTTAGGAAATACTACAATAGCCAATGTAGTTCTCCATGTCTTTGAATGAATGAACTAGCTGTCTCGTTTTGAAAACAACTAGGGTTAACTTACACTTTTAAAGTCATAAAACAAAATCCTACGAAATATCAATAAGCATTGATAGTATAAAAGCTTCAGATATACTTTTTGTACCTTTGTGTATCACCTAATATAAATAAATCAATACTTACTGGAGAGCGCTGTTCGGTCGTGTCTGCCCCAACAAAAACTATAGCTATTACCAACGTCCGTTAGATTTTACAGCTCGTCCGCGTTTGTGAATCAGATATGGATGCGATTATGGTCCCCGTTTTGACGGTAGAATTTGGGGCGGCGCACGGTGGCGACCCTGATCCACCAAGTGGAACCCAAAGGAATGTGATACTAATCCTTTTTCCATCCAATTCTGAAGCGACTTGTACCTTGTGTCGATTTTATTTAAAGCGACAAAAGTCGCACCAGAACCGTTTTCCATCAAAAAAGTACTTGAAGCGCATTGAAGCTACGTCACAATGCCTCTCGTTAATCCACATATTTCTGTCGCGCTTGGTCGTTTTCCATCCACTGCGTCGCTCTTTTAGAATGTTTGTGTCAAAAGAAAAATAGACTTTATCGCGCGTGAGAATATAGCCTTGACCGACAAAACAAGATGGACAGTCTACGTGTCGTGTTATTAATAATCAATATACTATCCGCAATAATTGTGATCAGGAAAAGGATGACAGTCCGGAGAAGGCGACTCGCATAGCCTAGATGTGCTTTTCACTAGTACTCGCAGGTCGCTAACCTGGCAGCACCAGGTGCCGTTTGTGGTGGGAGATGGACGTGCCAACAGTTTATGACAGATTTTCGAGTTAGCAAACATCTGTTTCGAGAGAGGCTATGTGTGCTTGTAGAGCCACATATGAGGCCTGACCCTGCGAGCAGGGAGAGCAGAGGTGTCGTTGGGGAAACGGGTGGCAATAGCACTTTTTAAGTTAGCTTTAGGCACTACAAAACAATTGCAATTTTACAAACAGCCCCTGGCAAAAAAAAGTATGGAATCACCTGTCGTGGAGGATGTTCATTCAGTGATTTTAGGTTGTTTTTTTTTTAACAAAAATGATGAATCACAGACCCGACTGCCTAGTCAGACAGACACAGAGCCTATGGCAGGGCATACAGGCCATCACAGACTACAGTAGGCCTAGACCCGTGAGAGCAACACCTCCCCGGCCTCCATGGCCAACCCCTGTACCTGTCCTGTCTGAAAAGGACTAGCTAACATCAACTGAATGAACATCCTACATGACAGGTGATTTTTTATTTTGTCTGAGGTTGTATGCCTATCACATGGTAAAATTTGCAGTCTCAAGTCAACACTGCTTAGAGCATATGGTCCCACTCATTTTAGTGTTAATGTACTGTTGAATTAACACTTGAAGAGTTGAATTTAACATTATAAAGCAGAGGAGAAGATCCTGAGTCAGCTGAGGAGGACACTGAGGCAGCGGCAATAAGAGATACCCTGATGCGTCACCTGATGCGTCACATGCATTTGTGAAAGACCACAGAATTCACATCAAGTGAATATGTATATTAAAAACAAACATGGACATTTTTCACAAAAATGCATTTAATAAATATTCATAATTAGTATTAAATATTAAATAACATTAAATGGTAAGCCCACTTGGCTGCTTGAAGAGGCAATGGGCGGGTTATTCTGATGCTCCAAACTGGCGCTTGACGGACGTTCTCAGAGAAGTTAGCATCTCTCCATCTTCCTCCTCCTGCCTCTTGCCTTTTCAGTAAGTCCGACAGCTGCTGACTCTATGCAGCTAGTACAGACTTTTTCTTCAGTGGCCTGCGAAACAGGCGACTACCTCCTGCTGCAGCTGGGGTGGGGCCTGGGGGCTCTGAATCCTCCATGGTCACTTGTCCACTGTAGTCTTCTATTACATGAGGAAACACATAAAATACAAACACATTTAATTAAGTTATCCGAGACATGGTATTACACTAGAGGTTTTTTTTAATCCAAGTTAAAGGGTGTCAACTAAGCTTGAACATATTAGCCTGAAGTAAGCGTGAACATATTCAGTTCCAATGATTTAATGGATATCAGTGTTAAGAATATTTTGAAGCTGTTTATCAAAATGACACCTCAACCTCTGACAAGAGAAAAGTGAGTACACCCCTATTTGAAAATGCATAGAAAGGTCTTCAGTGAGGCATGATTTGGTTCAGTGTCACAGTGCTTTGGACCATTTCTTGTGGACTGATAAGCCCAAGATAAACAATTTTGTTTTAGATGGTGTCAAGTACGTGTGACAGTACCCAAGTGAGTAGTTTGAAGACAACAGTGTGTTTTGCCTCTAGTGAGGCATGGTACTGGTACTGACATGGTTTGACATGAATGCTGCCAACATTTGGATGCTTACAATACAGGTAAGTTAAAGTGAATAAAGTCCTAAACACTACTTGTCTTCTGTTAAATTGAATAGTGAGAGCGTAACTTTTCGACCCTCAGGTCTTAATCAGGCAAAGTGCATCCTTGACAAGCAGAAGGCCTACCAGCACTATGAGTACCAGTGATGAAAGAAGTGCAGGGCATAGTGTCAGTGTCAGACAAGTCACCTAGAGGCAGTGACCGAGGCAAAAGGTTACTCCAGCAGGAGACCTTTTGCATATGTACTATTTAAACATGATGTCCCCCAATGGTCTTATTGAAGATTTTGACATCAAACCATTCTTGTACATCTAAATTTAACAAAAGAGAAGCAGTGTTGCAGATTTTATTCACTTCACGGGACTATTCTATTACTCTTTCACTGGATTAATCCTTTTATTGTCCTGCACCTGACTCTTTCTGGGCATTTTCGCATAGGGGTGCCGGAGTACTCACTTTGGTCAGATGTTGAATTGTTTAAAAAAAAAAAAAAACAGAGAAATGTGTAGGCTACTCACTTTTGTGATACACAATATTAGCATGAATAACATGACATTCAAAAGCATGATGATCCTGACTTACCAGCACCCTCTGCTTCCTCATCATCCCCTTCATCCTCTTTCTCGTCTTCCACACCAGATTGGTCATCAGGGGGAACTATTTGTACAGAGCCAGACGAACAATGTAAACAGTGAGAAATCGTTTATCAGATCCATAGCTTCATTAGCAAAAGTCAGTCCTCGTCTTTCTGTTTACTTAGCTACTGCGCTATGTCTGTCTGAGTATCGTGTCCTGTTTGATACAAACATATCATTACTTGTGCGAGCGATATACGAGGGGGGGAGATTACAAAGTAGACCTAGAAGACATTTATGTAAACAGCTGTACTACCTGGAGTCTTTTATGTGACACCTGAGGAGGGCTATCTATTAGCAAGTTTACAGTAGCAAGTTCCCCTTCGGATAAAGTAGCCAGGTTAACACTAGCCTACATCAACAACAATTAATCCACTCACCGGTGCTGTCAACAGCAGAGGACCTCGCAACCACGACCGGCCTGGCACCCAGTAGCTAGCTGGTCCATTTCTTCGAAAAAATCAAAACAGCGTTTTGCCCCAGCCCCATTCCTTGACGCCTGCCTTTTCTCGACCAAACTTAGCTTTCAAATTCTCGCGCATATAATAACAGCACTGCGCATGTACGAACTTCCTACGTCGCTTTAACGCTTTTCCATCAATTTTATGTCGACTTATCTCTAGCCAATCCACCTTTTTAGAGCGATATAAATGAGGTCGACAAAGCTGGCGTTGAAGCGACTTAACCGCTTTTCCATCACTTGTGTCGCATCAACTTTTTAATGCGCACTATTTTAAAGCGACTTTATATTGGATGGAAAAAGGATTAGTGACACGGATGTGGTGACTTGAACGCGGCTCCGCATCGGAGTCCTCTGCTGTGTGGGTTTACTATCACAGCATAGAGTATATTATCAAAGACTACCCCTGTACAGTGCGTTTCTATTTCATTTGTATACTAGCCTAAAAATAGTGTAGAGGACAGTAAATACGGTACATGGGTGAAAGGAAATGTACGGTTTGCATTAAACTGCAATCTCTCATCATTACTGACACAATACAAAGCTTGATGCCTTGTTCACACCAGTAGCGACCAACGTGAACAGACAGCAATTAGATTTGGGCCGGGTCCGTTTTCAAGTCAGCAGATCCGCATAGCAGTCACAGTCATTTTGCCGATCAGCGGCAGCTCCGATCCGGACCAGTAGTTTGACAGTCAGTTTTGAAGGCTCCTGACGGAGGCGGGCCAGATAAGCAATCCGGACGCGCCATAATAAAATAATTCAGTCCGATTTGAAGGCGCGTGGCGGGTGCGGGCCACATAAAGCAATCCGGACGCGCCAAAACTGAATTTGTTCCCCAACTGTCACTTTGGAACCCTCAGAGAGAGAGACCGTTCTTCAGTTTACCTCAGCTGAACTCAACTATCCGCCTGTGTCGCGTCTCGTCCAACACTGCACCGTCGTGACTTGATCATTCAATGATGGTAAGTAATTATTTAACTTAATACTATGGTAGAAGTAAAATACACTCACACGCCGTCGCCACTACTATTTCAGCGTTTTAGTCCAGTGAGTTAATTCCTCTGTTGTGTCGTGAAATGGCTTGGCCGAGCACTGAATCATAACACCGCAGCATCGCGCTAACTTGCTGCTGTCTTTGTGGCTGGCGGGCTGTGGCATCATAAGCTTTTGATGAACCCACTCAAAATGTGTCATGATCGGACTATTAGAGTCAATTTTAGCGGCATTAGCAGTAATGGTGATAATCTTTTATGAAGCTAACATCCCAAACATACCCTATCAACACGGGACAGAAACAAAGGTAGTTTCTAGTCGACTAGCACTACTACCGGTAGTTCTGTAACTAGGACCGCTGTGATTTGTATAACATTCGCCAAAAAAGCTAGGTAAAGGTGCGAGTGTGATGTACATGATGTGTTCGATTATTTTCAATCAATTTCTGATGGCTTAATAATCACCGTATCCATGTTGTGCCGCCGACAGCAAACATTCTGTGTTGTGCTATTAGCTCACCATGAGCTGAATTCATTTGACATCACGCAGTTTGTAACTCCTTGATTGTTGTAGCCTATTTACACAAATCCTAAATGGTCGTATTGTTAGTTTAATAACTGAATTGTGATATAGGCTATAACATGAATTAGGCTTCATCAAAATACTGTGAATTAAAGCTCATGCATGCATGTTGTATGCAAAACGTTGAAACTTTTTTTGTCTTTCTTTTCCTCTTTGCTTTGGGTTGGGTAGAATTGTACGGTAGGTTCAGCCATTCCTTGATCGACCTGACACCAGATGTGTATGAAGCAAGCTGCCTCTGCATCAAGTGAGGGAAGAAGCCGCCACTGAAAAGCTTTTTGGACTGTCATTTGAAGGTATGAGCCGAGAGTTGTAAACATGAATGCCAATTGTACTAGGCCTATATATTTTCACAGTGAATAACTATTATTCATAATTATTTATTCTTTTTCTGCTACAGGACACAAATGAAAGGACAGGAATTCTGCTCTGCGGCGTTGGTCTCACTATTTATTCAAGAAGCCCTTGGACACCGCCAGAATGTATGAAGTAAGTTGTTTTTATGTTATGCATTAAAGCCCATGCATGCTGGCACCCCCCCCCCCCTCTCTCTCTCACTCACACACACACACTTGTTGTACTGCACTCAATAAGAGCTTGCCTGATGCTGTTGTTTGGTGGCCTGAATGTGCATAGAATACCTACTGTCTACTTGAATAGGTTTATTGTATGTTCTATGTATTTCTATGACAAACTTTCAACCTTTTTGTGTTTCTTTTTCTTTTTGCTTTGGGTAGAATTGTAAACAGTAGGCACAGTCATTCCTTGATCGACCTGGCATCAACATCGCTCGATGTGTATGAAGCTGCAAGTGAGAGAAGAAGCCGCCACTGAACACCTTTTTGGACTGTCATGTGAGTGTATGAGCTGACAATTTAACTTCTTTAACTGTTGATCCTGCTGAGACATATGTAAGTGGCTTGATAATGTCTCGTTTACACTAATGTATGTCAAGCTGGTCTCAGGCTAACAAGACTACCATGAAATCTTATAAGTTTTGGACAGACGTCTCAATTTCACCATTGTGTTGTGCCATACTGGACAAGTATTACTTGCTCAGTTTTGACAACCTAATTCTATATTCTGCTGTGCAACTTGTGCACAAAATGATTCACAATTCTGCTCCACCACCTCTGAAAACTTTTATCCATCCTTGCTCTGAACAAATTAGCAGAACAACTAGATCTACCACCAGAGGAAATAGTAGCCTCCCAAGCCGGGTAACAGCATACATTTGCACAATCTGTTTTTGCAGAGCAACTAAATAATGGAATGCCCTTCCCACCCACATAAAAGGCATTACAAACTTTTATTCATTCTCACTTGGAGTGAAGAAATGGCTTTCATGTACCCAGTCTGGTCACCACTAATAGTTTTGCACATACCTGTTTTGACACTGAGCATATGGTAGTTTTTGCATATGACATATTTTAGTGTGTGTGTGTGTGTGTGTGTGTGTGTGTGTGTTTCAGGGCTTTTTCTGAACAGGGAAATAGGGGCGCTCCACCCTCATACCTCCACGGGTGCTCCCTCATACTTTTAGAAATATATATATATTTGAGCACCCCTAGTGAATTTCTCAACCACGGGGGGAGACACCCTCCTTCACCCCCCTGCAACCTGCCATGATGCTCCCTCATGCCAAAAAATCCTAGAAAAAGCCCTGTGTTATATGTTTTCTTACCTGCCCAGGGAATGCAGATGGAAATTAGCTTTTAGCTATAATGTGGTGCAGGTCATCTTTTTTTTTACTATGTAACTAATGTACTTTGCACATGGTCCCTGATGAAATAAACCAATAAACTAAACTAATTGTAAACATGGATGCCAATTGTACTAAATATTTTTACAGTGAAATTCCAATAACTATTATTCATAATTATTTATTCTTTTTGTGCTGTAGGACAGAAATGAAAGGACAGGACTTCTACTCTGCTGGGTCGGCCTCACTACATATTCAAGAAGCTCTCGGACGTCATCAGAATGTATTAAGTAAGTTTTTTTATGTTATGCATTAAAGCCCATGCATGCTGGTGTGCACACTCTCTCACTCTCACTTACTCTCTCTCTCACACACACACACACACACACACACACACACACACTTGTTGTACAACACTTAACCAGAACTTGCCTGATGCTGTTCTGTGGTGGCCTGAAAAGTGGATGGAATACCTACTGTCTACTTGGCTAGGTTGACTGTATGTTCTGTGTACGGGGTCATGTTCCCACAGCCCATTGGTCCCACAGCTTATTCCTGCTGCTCCATGTTCCCTCAATTTTAAGAAATTATTCAAATATACAGTGCACAGCAATAATGAGTATACCCTTGTTGAAAAGTAACATTTTGAACACACAAGTTATTCCCAAAACGCTCATAGAGTAAGTGTAATACAACATCTTTTGAGCTTACATAAGAAAATTAAGGCCAATTGTATAACTTAAATGACATATTTGCCCATTTTTGTGAAATTATGCTGGTGCAAAATTGAGTACACGCCTATCATAGTGTCTGAGAAGGGGCCGTGTTGGCCTGAATTGTCTCGAAATTTAAAGGGATTAAAAGGGAGGTCATTGTTGTGCGTTTTATCTTTGCCTTGCATTTAACTTTTACATTTTGAGTCTGCACCTGGCTATAATTGATGTGTGTGAGATTCGAATGAAATCCTATAGGGAGTATCATGATCTGTTTCAGTAGATACAGTACATGTTGACAAGCATATTTCTTTTGGTGAAATTCAGCTTCCTACTGTTGATGGCACCCACACAGCCCCAAGCCATGCCACTCCCACTACCATACTTGACTTTCAGCATGAGGCACTTTCCTTTGTACACATCGTTTTTTACCACCACACATGTTTACATGTTTGACACCATCTAAAGCCAATTTGTTTATCTTGATGTCATTAGATCAGAGGACATGGTTCCAGTAACCCATATCCTTAGTTTGTTTGACTCTGATGAGACCATGATAAACAAATTTGCATTTGATGCTGTCAAGCATGTGTGCCGTTGACTGAAATGTTAAATACATCACAACATGCCGTGATTAAGGCGATTACATTTCTAACCAAATATTAAACATTGACATGTTATTTAGAAAGTCGAGAATTTTAACTGATTTGATATGACAATATGACCCGTTTCTTTTTTTCTGAAGAGAATGGTGATTTCATCACAATCTTCTAATTTTGTGAGTTACTTAATTCATGGTTTCTTGAAGCCAAAAATATGCAAGAATAAACAAATTATTGGCATAGTTTAAAATGTGGGTCGTCAATCTATCATCTATGAAAGTGTAATATTATTGATGGAATTATGGAAATAAATAAACATTTTCATGATATTCTAATTTTTTGGCCAGCACCTGTATGTGTCAGTTCATTCACAATCGTATGTAATTTGTGCCTGCACATACATCTGCATTAAGTCTAACGTTTCCCTTCTGCTTTGTGTGCTTTTTAATATCTTACAGTGTGAAGAGGCAACAAGGGAGAGATGAACGCTATCAAAAATGTGGAGATGGATCTGGCAGCCGACCGCTTTGGCACACACCCAACAAGAAACAAAACAATAAAGAATACTAAAATGCATAATTTGTAAGCAGCTCATTTTTTAAAAACATTGTTTGCTCTTGCTTGAAGGTGCACTGTGTAAAATTGTGGCCAGAGTAGTTATTGCATCTATGGTGCTCATTGAAACTGTGCTGTCTACTGCTAATTTAGATTTTTGCATGAATACCAAAGTGTAGTGAGTTTTGCAGCTAAAATGTCTATTTCTGGAAATTCAAAATGGCGGACCATGGAGAAGATCCCCCTTTTCATGTATGAAAAGTGCAAATTTCCCAGTCATGATGTTGAATACTTTGGTGGTGGTAAATATCTGTTAAAAAGTTAACATTTGTGAATGGGCATAATGAATTCTGGAAATGAACAACAAAAAATATTCCACGTCCACCTTTAAAGGGGTATGCCACTATTTTGGGGCTTAATACAGTTAAAATCGTTGGCCAGGGTTTATATAGGTGGTAAAGTGTCTTATTTTTCATGTAAGCCGTTGTCTTCTTTTAAGACAAGTTAGAAGAGGAAGCATGTCGCTAAGCTAGTGAAAGTCAATGGATCCGTGTAGCATGTAGCAATGCTACATGGATGCATTGACTTTCACTAGCTTAGCGACATACTCCCTCTTTTAACTTGTCTTAAAGCAAGACAACGCTTCACATGAAAAATAAGACACTTTACCACCTTTATAAACCCCAGCCAACGATTTTAACTGTATTAAGCCCCAAAATAATGGCATATGCCTTTAAATATCCCTTTAATCCGGATCAGGCCCAGATAAGGTCCGGATATGGGCCAGATGAGCCCCAACTGTGTATTACGGATCAGGGCCAGATCATGGTCAGATGCGTATTACGGACCTGGGCCAGATCTGGCCCAGGTCGGCCACAAATTCCAAACATGTGTATCGGACCTGGGCCAGATCCATTCTGGATCCATAATCCGGACCTGTTCCAGCTCAGCGCCATTGTAAAATAAGAAACCGGGCCAGACCAGGATTGCGGACCTGGCCCAAGTGCCTGCCAACATCTGTCACAGATCTGGGCCAGACCCATTTTGCTGGACGGAAGTCGACTTCTCTATGGAGGGTGCGCTACAAGAGCTACCAGAGCGAATTCGCCAGGGGCGAAGCTTCCTGAGCGACCAGAGCGAATTTTAACGATAAAAAGTCAGCTAATCTTATGGTAACTAATGAGCTATGATGCGGTTCAGCGAAAACCAAATGGGATGTTCATATCAACGAATGTCCCAGGATGTGAAGCTAGAGCCGTTATGTGATTAGCTAAATCACACATGTCAATGTGGCGTCCAGAGTGAATACAATACAGCGAATTCAAGGCGAAACTTCTTCTGCTACCTCCGCTACCAGGCAGCGTAGTTCGCTCTTGGTCTGAACAAGGCATGATTGGATTATCCAGGAGTTGTGGACCATCTTGAACTTCATGTGAATTTGCCAAAAAGGTACACTGTGCAGGAAATGGTCAAAAAATGTACTGCAACTATGCTGCTCATTGAAACTGTGTCGCCAATGCCAAATTTGATTTTTTTTATGAAAGTTTACTGAGTAATAAACAAATATTTTCTAGTATGGCCCAAGTACAGTCATTTCTACAGCTAAAAATTTGCCATTTCTGGAAATTCAAAATGGAGGACCATGGAGAAGATCCCCCTTTTCATGTATGAAAAGTGCATTTTTTCCAGTCATAATGATCTGCTTAGAATTTGATGGTGGTGGAATGGGTAGCATGAATTGTGGAAATAAACAACAAAAAATCTTACACAGTGTACCTTTAAAGGATTCATAATGGAATCATTTATCATCTTTTCTGACAATTGTGCGTGCAGGGTGGGGGTAGAGGGGATAACAACAACAATGCAGTGAAGTGAAGTCATTCCAAGCTTTTTAAAGAGTTGAGTAGACATAAGACGTAAGCATGTGGTGTTATGCCAACTTCTTTGTTATTAGTGGGCTCTGGCCGATTGCAACTATACAGTAATAGGTACTACTGCCACCCAGTGTTTGGGCGTCTCTTTTACCTGGAAGAGTACGCTGTCAAAGTCTATGAATAAAGACCTCAATAATTAACATAACATAAAATTTGGTACCCAGCCACTAGGCCTAGCAACTGATTGTAATTAGTCCCCCCAGCAAGCAACGCCACCCCAAGTAGCACACAGCGCTAGTCTACTTCAGAGTCTGACTCCACCCATTAGCTAAACTTGTAGTACATATTTGACCACAAATCTTTTAATCCTGTGGTGCAAACGCACTGAAAATCAATCGACATGCACACAAAGTTATGATACCGCTGAGAGAGTGTTCAGAACACAAATTCAGGTCATGTCATTTGTTTGTGAAAAATAACAGTGTAACACATTTTTCCTTGGCTGCACGTGTGTGTTGGTAATTCTCAAAAGAAATGATCTATTTCTGCCAGATATTTCCATAATTTTAGCACTGCAACCATGTGGATTCAAACCTGCGTGGCTCCTTCTTTCCCATTGTTGATGCAAGCGAGAATACCACTAGGCTATGTGATAAAATCTGCCCTAGAAATTTTCAGGGAGTTGACACTTCAACAGGTGAATTTCCAAGAGGAACCACTACTTTATTATCCAAATATTTTACAAATTAAACCTCGGAATGAAACGAAATCCAGTCAGCATGCAGATAAAACTACATTATTGATGCAGACAGTGTCAGATTCTAATGCCACGGCCGTGTTTTTTCATAAAGAAATTACAAGGTATGTTCGTGGAGGAAACATCTGAGACATGACTCAGCAAAAACAGAAGGCTGTGTCATCCAATCAGAAGGGCTATTCCTCGTTTTCTCTTGTTGCTTCCATGCTCACGCACTGTAGAGAGGAGAAAGTAAGTATCCGTGTGGATACACGTATTTCAGCTTGAAGTAAGTAGAAACGTGCAAAGTAAAACGGTCAAACTATGCTAACATTCCAGCAACGCTGAATTGCAGTCTGGGTCAAAATGGAATTAGAACTTGCAACCACCATAGCCATTACGCCAAGCAACTAACTGCAATCAGGTCCCCAGCAAGACAATACACTCGCCTCCAAAAGAGTTGTCGCCTATCCATCTGTTTGGAATAACAGCTAATAACCTGACTTTCAATTAATCACTTGGCTTCAGAAGTCACTCATATGAAAGCTACAACCCTCTCGAAAGAAAATGAATGAAACATGGTACAGATACAGCTCTTATGACGAGCTGCATGCATGCTGCAGGTGTTTGATGGCTTTTATCATTGATTATTATATGGTTGTGACGTCATCTGTCGAATGCTCCATTCATTTCAACGGGGCTCCCCAACGTTCGGACGTCTGTTATTTTTCGATAACGGACGGGTTGGTCTATAACAGACCGCTGTCAATGGCAACAGGACTTTTCACTGCTAAAGCGACTTTTCAACAAAACTCTAATCAACTGCTGTGATAGACAGCACCCGTTGTCCTGGCTACCGCTGTCAATGGCAACAAGACGTTCACTGCTAAAGCCACTGGCTTACAAGTCAGTGGCTAAAGCGAATGTTTCATATCACTCCGCAGGGGGTCCGGTCTTTTGTCACTCTAATCAGCTGCTGTGATAGACAACACCTGTTGTCCTGGCTACCTAGCTGTTGCCTAGCGGTGTTCCACAACGGCACTGTTTTGTTTTGCGCAGCAACAATCTTAACATTAAATAGGTCTAAAGAAATGTCCCCGCCATGTGTGAATCATTTAAGTATATCCATATAATAAGCGTGTTAACTTTCGGCGAGTCGGTCGCTTTGTGGAATAGCAGCACTTCAGAGAGAACAAGACCCCTCCGCTCCGCGTCGGGGTCTAAAGATTCTCTCTGTCGTGCTGCTATTCCACGGTAGCGACCTTCTCACCGAACGTTAACCCTTACTTAAATCATGAAGTTAAACATGTATTGCTCTACGAATAGCGAATATATCAACATCTGTCATTGAACTCCATTGATTTTCATTGTGTTGCTTTCTATGATTACAATGACCCTAAACATACACCTAAGGCCAAAGCTGATTTTCTGGAGAGGTGACAGTTATTCAGTGATTAAGTATGACACCCAATCTGCGTATTTGAAGTGTTTTGAAGTGACTTATCTGCTCATTTTCACATTATGTTCGATAGGCGACAAAACTTTTGTCTTGTGAAAATCTGCCCTGTCTGTGTTCATTAAAGGGTCAATCTGTCTTTGGTGCATGAAATGTATTTTTGTACATACATTTTCATTCGGGAGGGTTGTAGCTTTCATATGAGTGACTTCTGAAGCCAAGTGATTAATTGAAAGTCAGGTTATTAGCTGTTATTCCAAACAGATGGATAGGCAACAACTCTTTTGGAGGCGAGTGTACACTGTATGTAATTCCCTAGAGGTGTTCTACAGCAGATGTCAAGAATCCTATTCAAAATTTGACCGTTGAGAATTAAATCCTCAATTGGTTTTGGCTACTGACAGTTAATGTTGTACAGTTAATGCACAATACCAAGTCATTCAGTGGCTCATTTTTTAAACTGCTTCTATTCAAAAATTATAGAGAGCTGCCAGGTGAAATTCAGAATTTCAAAGTCAGATTCTAGACCTCTCTAACAAAGTTTCAAGCAAGTTTGTAGGTGAAAGTGTTCGGATTTCATGATTGACCTTTTTTTCACTCTACTGTCTAGCAGGGCTGGGCGATATGGAAAAAAAAACTATATCACGATATGGATTACTTTATATCACAATAACAATATATATCACGATATACCACAATTACATATGTTTTCAGTTATTCTCTTTATTTGCTCTTTATTTTTTCATGTCGCAAAACAACCTTTCTTTAAAATGGATCTTTTTATTCTTATTTTTACAGTTACATGAACTTAGAGTGTGTATTGTGACAAAATGAAATGTAATGAAATGATATTCAATTGTATAAAATTGATAAAATTACTATCACGATATAAACGATATAGGAGAAAGGTCACGATATAAACTTTTATATCACGATAACGATATATATCATATTGCCCAGCCCTACTGTCTAGAGTGGGTGACATCATCAGCCTGGAACATCAGCCTGATCATTCCACCCATATACCTGTATATCAATCCACAATAACACAAAAAACCTGACCCCTGCCCATCTCTTGAGTGAATTGAAAAACATTGATATACAGAAGAATAAAAGTGCAGTTACCTTTAATTTGTTTGAATATACTTTGGCCTGGAAAAAGTCCCCTCCGTAGCCTTTTGACTGACCAGTAAAATCTCTGGCGAAGATGGTGGCGTGCAGCTCCTCTCCCACAGAGTAGCTCTGCTTGAGGTTGTCGATAGTGAAGGTGGACCGGTACGGGCTCGTGCTCCTGTTGGCAGATGTGACCTGGCTCTCGGGTCCACCCCAGTCGATAGCCTTCAGCAGGTGCTGCCACTCTTCCACACTGAGGCCAGGGGGCGCCGTGGAGGCCAGAGGTGTATCACCAGAGGGTGTCTGGGTTCTGTTGAGGTGCTGTAGAAAAGGCCTAGGAAGGGGCACATGGGCTGTGGTTCTGTCTCCAGAACGGTACGACCACAGAGCCTAAAGAGAGACGGACTTCAACAAACCAGCAAATTGTCTACCTCATCTCCTTCGTTTGGCCCTCACAAACATGACATATTTTATATTTTATGGTTGGAGTTTTCACCTGTAGCCCACTAAAACAGTTTCAGCTGCTGTTCAAAGCAACTGGACAACTGTTTGGATATGCCGCATTTGTAAGAACATTGTTATTCTTCATTAGGGTTGCATAGAGTATTTTCTGTGGTTACCGTACATGATTATTTGTGCAAGATGGACATTTGATATGAACATTATGCACCCCATTCATTTTGCTCTGTAAAATCAAGAGGATAGCATGGGGTAATTAAGAGCTATCACATGCAGAATTATCTTGGACCTTTTCATCTGCAGGGGTTATTTTTTGTTGTTGTGGACTGACCAATTCACAGAAACCAGAGGAGAAACCACCTTTTTTTCTCAAAGGATATTCATAGAGTTGGAAACATCCGACTAATCATAGGACTAAAAAGAATCGTAAGCTTTATATTGTGTGTTAGGAATTATTTATGTATTATAGGGGATTTTGAAAGGGGTTGTGACCTTGGCCAGGTTTGTAACGTGTTGGAATTTCAATTTGACTCTGCTGTAATCTGTATTGACTGCTTGACTTTTTTGTTTACATATTTCCTGTGTTGAGCGTATTCCTAACCTCCCACAGTAGCCCATAACAGTAGGCCTATTGATGTGGGTTGAGTGTGTGTGTGTATGCGTGTGTGCATGGGTGTGTGTATTCAAGGTGTGCATTCAACTTGCAGTTGTTAATCATTATCACAGTCGCGGTAGTGATCCGGATCACGAACCGGAACCANGATTTTAAAAAAAGATTCTTCACCATTGCTAGCCTAGACAGCCTAGTGACCGCAAATTGAATTGCGGGAAATAGCAAATTTTGACATTCCAGTTTCTAGTCAAATGTTCTATCAAACAGCTTCCTTGGGGGAGGTTTGGACTCTCTGAGTGCATTTCTAGTTCAAACTGTTTTGAGAAATGCATTGATGTTTTGCAAATATTAAGAGAGTACACTTCAAATAAGTAGGCTATACTAAATCCTTTTCCCAGCACAAAAGTACAAAGACACCCTGGGTGTGGTGGGAAAGGTAGGGCATTGTTGAGGAGGGGTCAGTGACTTAACACTTCTAACTGTAGCCTATATATAAAAACTGCACATAATTGCCTTTCGAATTTTTATAGTCATATCTCTGATCCATGTTGACTAAGAAATGTTCAGCGGAAAACATTGTGGTGTTTACAATAGAATATGTAGGCCTACATCAAAATATTTGATCACCTCATACTTTATTGTTACGCTGTTATTGGTCCTGTGCTGTATTTTAATGTCTGTCTTGTTAATGTCAGTCCTGTGTATATGTTTATGTCTTTGCATGGGATAGAGACAAATGTTATTTCAATTTCCTTGTATGACCTGTGCATATGAAGAAACTAACAGTAAAGCTGACTTGACTTCATATTGTGTCTTTCCATCCAATATTTTTGTCTTGTGCAGGCCATGCAAAGGACATCACATGCTGAATCAGAAGGGCCTTAGCATTTTCCAAGGCACTATAAAATGCACTATAATACAGGTAAGTAGGCCTATGTCTATGACGTTCAAAATGTCAGATCCCGCTCTAGGCTAACACCCACAGGTTCACAATGTCAGCTTCTGCCTCTTGCTTTAGGGCCGTCGTAAAGGTATACTCGGACATGTGAAAATGACAAGAAATGTTCACATACCATGACATACAGCAGCACCAATGATGACAGAAATATCAGCCACTGAAGGATAGGCCTACGACCACTTTGGAATGCTAAAACAACAAGTTGATATGAAAATTAGGGTCAGTTTTTGTGAAACTAAGGTCAAAGTCCACTAGTGTATAGTTTATTCATTCACGGACGTTTAAAGCCTAATGCAAGTCACAATTCCCAACAAAAATATAGCCTACAAACTCCAATTCAGATGAAGTTGGGAGACTTGGTAAACTGTGAATAAAATAAAATCAAAATACTAAAGTATTCAATCCAGTCATCAAATTGAGAATAGTGTAGATTCATCATAATAGCTGCTAAAACCGAGAAAATATATTGTTTTGTGCTCATTTCAAATCTGATAACTGCAACATAAGTTGATATTGTACCAGTGAATTGCAATAAAAATCAGAATCAGTTCAAATAACACAAGGAAAAACATTTCAAAATGAATTGTATTGACTGACAACATAAATGTCCAGGTATAAAGTCATCACAGAGAGGCTGAGGCTAATTAATGACTCACAAGTCACTCAGAATTAAAGATGCAAATGGAATAATTACCATGTAGGTGGTGGGCCCAGTCTCATATCTTGTCAGTTCGTTGGAGTTAACGAGTGGCAACTTTATTTTTGCTTATATAACCCCCTGACAACCCATTAATCAATATTTTGGCTGTTGCCATCCTCAAAACTTGCACATTGATTTATAAAAATGACAACAAAAACTAGCCGACCGAGTGACGTCACGTCAATGCAAAGTCAACGAGGCAGAATACAGCTAGCGCGTGCATGCTACCCGGAACCGTCAGATTTCATGGCAAAAAGTGACAAGTTGGGGGGTAAGTGGGCTCACTTGTTGTGTACATGCAAAAAAAAATATTTTTTCTCAAACTTTCAGGAGTGCTCTTTTTCGCTGTTAGTGTTCGACTGTCTGACCATCATTGGGCAACGAGAGATAAATGTCAAAAAGATGACAGGTCTGTTCCCTCAAAGCAATAGAGCAATGAGGTGACGGGGGTAGATCAATTCGCCAAAAAAACTACGTGTCAGTAAAGAAATGCAAGCTGTGTTATTTTTTCCAGTAACAGGAAAATGGTCAGGAATGAAATGCCTACGTTGTTTCAATGATTAGGTGAATTATCTGCCTATGAAAAAAGCCCGATATGCGGATAAATATTCCCTTTTCAACTTTGAGGGGCGGAGACTTCCCATTGACTGTGCATTATGTGACGTCACCCCCAGTCTTTTTTATTTTCGTTATTTTTTAAGATCAACGTGCAACTTTTCAGCGTGGCAACAGCCAGAATATTGCTTTACATATTGTCAGGAGGTCATAATAGAAAAATCAAGTTGCCACTCGAGAGTGAGAACGAAACTCATTTTCTAAAGGAGCTACGAAATCTAGCCCACCGTCTAATAGTTATTACATAAAGCTTTTGAATTCCCTTTGAATCATTTGATTGTGTGTAGGCCTATACTAGGCTATATTTTCTACTTTCATAGCCTATACTATATTTTGTACTTTTTCTGAACCGGGACATAGGGGCACAACACCCTCATACCTCCGAGGGTGCGCCCTCATGCGTTTTTGTATTATTATTATTATTTTTTTAAATATATAAATTATGTTTTTGATCGCCCCTAGTAAATTTCTCAATAACAAGTCACATAACCATAACGCATCATTAATCCACAACATTCTAATAATAGTAATGATCTAATAATAATCTAAAAGTGCTAAATGGTCTAAATGGAGACATCATCGCACTGTCGCATTGATAGTTGCCTATCTACTTTAACTTTACTGCACGTCTGTGCGAAACATCGCAAGCTCGTTGATTATGACGGCAGAGGTCGAGGGGGACACCATGTCTCGAACTGAATAGTAGCCTAGATTAACAAGCCCAGATTCTCCTGTCTCAATGCTTGCTGTGTGATAATTGTATAATCTAGGGGAAATAAATCGACATCATGACCTCTATCGTTTACAGCTTTTCTCACTTCCTCATTGCACAGGGAAGGCACTTCAACTACAACGCCGTTGCCCACAAATTTAAACAAGCAAAATCCGAGGTACGGCTCGTAATATATATAAAAAAAGAACACAGGCCATCGACAAACCTACTCACTGATTGGGCGGCTTTGTGCCGTTATAATCCATACTAAAGGATAAGCTCAGAACATGAATTGAGGTCGGCCTATGCAAAAAAGTCTGTTAATTCCATCTCCGATCCTCCAAATATCTCTTCCATATAAAGATATTATTTTTAAAAGCATGGATAGATAAATATGACTTTCCTCAAATAAACATAGGCCTATATTAATTTGAGGAAGAAGGTGAAAAAGAACTCCCCATATGTCTCTCAATGTAAAATGTGTTTTGAAATACCCGGTAATTATGTCTTAAAATCAGTTTGGACAGAATCAAGTAGGCCTCAGTAATGGTCCAGTGCTTTCATTCCTCCATCATGTGGTATGGATGTATACATTGCATTGATATCAAAAGACACTAAATACATGTCCTTGACTCCATGACAGAGGTCATGTCCTCTGTATTTTTTTTCAGTAATGTAAAATTTATCTATGATGAAAATTGATACGTATATGATCAACAATGATAAAATCAGTCTGTAGCCTAGCCTATACGCCACCCCCATTTAGCCTCAAGGCAGTGATTCATGAAAACAAACTTATATTAAGAGTTTGACTGAAGTGTTTGAAGCATTCTAAATGTAGGCTACAGTATGCAGTACAACACACAGTATTTGACCTCTGTATTTGAAAATATCTGGTTACAGCCCTGCTCGTCTCCCAGAGGGTTAATGTGATGTTAACAATGTAACCGGTGTCTTTAGTGAAAGAAGGCAAAGCTTCTGCCAAAGGGCTGATAAAGTGATCCAAATAGGTCTTGATCTTGGATAAAGTGTAAAAAGTTGAAATAAGCAGGTGTTCAGTGCGTAAAAAGTCTTTCCTGGAGACGTGTCCTTTTCCATAAAACATTCCATTAGCTAACTGTCTTAAACATTCTTTTATAGTCAGTTTTGTTTAGGCCTACTGTATAACCACCGTAGCTCCCCCCTTATCTGCTGATTTAATGACAATAGACTCGTCTTCTTTTAAATCCTTCAAAGCATTTCTCTCCTCTTTTGTCAAGGCTTTTTTTTAATTGTAATCTTTGTTTTTCTTTGAGTCAAGTCAAGTCATTGTCAAAAATCTATGTAACGGGGTTAGCACAGAAGTTTGAAATTGCGTTTGACCAGTCTCCAATGTGCAGTTTGACTAAAAACATTTAAATAAGACATTGACAATAATCTCTCTCTCTCTCTCTCTCTCTCTCTCTCTCTCTCTCTCTCTCTCTCTCTCTCTCTCTCTCTCTCTCTCACACACACACACACACACACACACACACACACACACACACACACACACACACACACACACACACACACACACACACACACACATACCAGGCTTGTACGAAATTCCGAATTGAATTGAGAATGACCCCAAAATTCAAATTCAATTCTTAAATTTCAAAATGAATTGAATTGAAATTCTAAACAGGAAATGGAATTGCAATTCGAATTGGAATTGCAGGAAACTGAATTTCACAGAATTTAAATTCTAAGAAATTCAAAGCAATGACATAATAAGGACAGTATTGTGGTGGCATGGATGGTCAGTATCACAAATACTTCTAATTAAAATAGGCTACATTTCGAAATAGAAAGTAGGCCTATTTCGCATTTTGTATTTCATGTCAGTGAATTACAAGTATTTTAATTTTGTATCAAAGTAGGCTACTTTGCCCCCTGTATTTTGAATTTTCAAAATAAAAGAAAATACAATAGCCTACTTTCTCCTGAACTATGCAATTACATAGTAGGAACACTAGATGGATCAAATAGTATGTAGGCCTAAGTGGAGCTAGTAGCTATATTGGAATGTACAAGTGTTTGTCTGGGAAAGGTGAAGGACTCAAGCTGACAATCCAAAGATTGACAGTTCAATTCCCAGGTAACATTGGCAGTTGACTACCTGACTACGAGTTATTAACGAATAACCAGCCTCAACATTCAGAATTATTGAATAGGCCTAAATGTTATTGGATCGAAAAACACCACTCTTATGAAGTGTCACCAATAATTGAAATTACCATGCAAATGACCAAAGGTGCAACCGAGATTGCTAATGCTACACCTTGCAACACCCACAAGATGGCACTCTAAGACCACAAATGGTGCATTAGTGACGCTCTGCAAGATACATGGACATAATTTACAAGATGTGCTTTCTTGTTTATTGAACTCACATACAGACTTTGACATATCTGTGCCATTTTTAAGTTGTGTCAAGTAGCCCATTGTTTATATAGCCTTCTTTATAATTACAAGAACTGAACATTATTGTTTGTTCAATGACTGGAAATGATGGTTACACAGGCGTTTGTGTGGTTTAAAATAGGCCTACCTTTTATTGTGTGAGTGAATTGAATTATTATTTTTGGTCTTGCCATGCAAGCCATTATTTTGTAGCGAAAGGAAATTCAATTTCCCTGCCGAGACTCGAACCTGGATCTTCTGACATGCAAAACTGGGACTCTAACCGCTACACCAAATAACCAGATTCTTTGTATGAATGTCAGCACTGACATACCTAGTGATGGTCACAGTTTCTGTATTTGAAAATGCAAAATACAGTATTTTCATTCCTGAGCGAGCCTGATGACGCACTGAGGCGAAACGCGTTGTTCGCTCTAATAAAACGAGCATAAAGTCAAGAATGTGTGCGGTAGACTTCTTTCCTTTGAAGTATTGAACATTCCTGCATCTACCAGCACCTAGGAGCTGTGCATGGAACTCTGAACAGTTGAACAGTATTTTGATTATTGATACAGTTACTGTTGTGTATTTTGTAACATTTTAGAGCTGGGTATTTTGTATTGTATTTGGAAATACATTTAGTTGTGTCTTTGCCCATTCCTGGGTGGTGGTAGATTCAAATTCAAAGAAACTCAAAGTAATGACAAAATAGGAACACCAGATGGTGCTGTATATTTATCAGCATGTGTCTATTCCCGGCACTGCAAGGTGGGTGGGAAAAGTGAATTATAGCCCCCTTAGGTCACCAGTTGCGCTGCTTCCTATCAGTGCTTTAGGATTTAGGTAGGCCATTATTTGACTGTCAGTTTTTTTAAACTTCCATTTTGAGTTAGTTTTCTAGTTGCTGTAGACCCTACTGTTGGTGGTAATATTTACACACATGTTGGTACATAAAAAATAAGTGTGAAAGTCATCTGTAGGCCCTGCATAAGACTAATGGCATTATACATGCAACTACTGAAAATCACAATGGGGGCCTGCATGGTCTATACAACATTTACTTGTCATTGTTATATCATTTTGAATGCCGGATACATTTGTAGTTAAATGTATTAGCAATATGTATTTTGTTAACACTATTGTACTTAATTACACTGTTATTGTTGTATTTTATTGTTTTGAAAACACAAAGTTTTGTGTCCATCCACTTCCTGAATTGCAGTGACTTTCAATTCCATTTTGAATTCCATTTCCTGTCATTCAAATTCAGTTCAATTCAACATCCTGTAGGGGTGGAGTCAATTCAATTCAAATTCAATTCCACTTCCTGAATTGAATTAAATTCAGAAATTCTGAATTTTGCACAAGCCTGACACAAACAAACACACACACACACACACACACACACACACACACACACACACACACACACACACACACACACACACACACACACACACACACACACACACACACACACACACACACACACACACACATAGCAGCAGAAGTACAATCAGTGGTCTTAGTAGTAAAGTGAAAAGTGTAGATCTGTATACAAGGTGCAAGAGTAAAGGGCCAGTGGCATGGTGAAGAAATGTTCATGGAACGTTCATGTGGTTTTCTTTAGCGTGTTGATGAGTCTGATGGCTTATTATATCAACAAGTTTTGTCAGAGGACGCGCTCAACTTCTTGGAAAAAATGAATGTCTTTGGGTGCGCGATAAAAGGTATTAACTGAAAGAAGAAAAATTCGCACTCACAAACTAAGTCTCATTATTTATTTATAGATTACCACCATGTCCAAAAGCAAACACGTTTCGGCTATCAAGCCTTCATCAGTGCATCAGTACTGTTCAACCAGTTCACCTTCAATTTTTGCCACATAACAAGGCCGATTAGCATTTTCTACTATGTTCTTACAGGTTAACTCCATCATAATGACAACCTGGTGACAAAATGGCTGTCTTGTGGTCAAGACCTGTCCCATTGTAAACAATAGGCAGAAAGGGCAACACTGCAACACATGATGAAGAATACACCTACCATTTGAGCTGTTGAAATCATGTCCATTATTAACACTGTTTTTCAGTAAAAATGATCTCACTGGTTAATGTAATTAATTGTTAGGTGTTGTCCTTTGTTTTGGTCTTTTTCAACATTTGCTTTATTTTATTGCCCCTGTCCCAACTCCTTTGAGACGTGTTATTTTTTCATATTCATGAAAATTCCCCAAAACAATATTTTTTGTCAGTTTTGACAGCTGATATGTTTTCTTTGTACTATTCTCCATATATAATTTAAGAATCAGATGTTTTTTTAAATGACATTTAAATGACAAATTTATTATTCACAATTTACCCAGTGTCCCAGCTTCTATGTAGTTGGGGTTTGAAGTTTTGTTTAGCTTTTACAATATCAATTTGATTTTATGATCTTGAGGAAAGTGTTATTTACTTACGCCAGAAATGTTTTATCCTTTGCCTCTGGTAAGTAACTGAATCCACGGAGTCACTTTTCATTTTTAACTACAATTGTGCACTTTGTCCTAAAGTCACAAAAACAGTATCCCTTACTTTAAAAAGAAAGAAAATGTGGTCTATGCGTTGTGCTCTCTTTCTTTGCCTAGCATATTCCCGAGATGACTGATATGATCTCAATTCACATCAAAGGTTGTCTCCTCTGCTGTTGTTAATCTGAACCCAGGTGCTGATAGGCAGGCGTTGGTGCAAATAGGCTAGACGTGTTGTTCAACCTATCACTACATGACGTCGACCTTTGGGCAATTTCTTGCTTTCTGATTGGTTGATTTTCCCATTTTTGCCACGCTGTATTCTAAATAGTCACATTACGCCTGACTTGATAACAGTTTCGATATTTTTGAAAATTGAAAAACTATATTTTAACTACTTTAAAATTCATGCAATGAAAGACCTCCTACATTGTCTGTCTGTCTGTCTGTCTGTCTGTCTGTCTGTCTGTCTCTCTCTCTCTCTTCTCTCACATGCGCGCGCGCGCACACACACACACACACACACACACACACACACACACACACACACACACACACACACACACACACACACACACACACACACACACACACACACACACACACACCATTCTTGTAGATGTCTGCCATCCACTGGCCAAAGTCAGTTAGGACATGTCCTCTCATGGTCCTGCAGAATCTGTACGGTTTGCTACATTTACTCTGCTATTAGTCTGACTTCAATACAGATGCTTCAGTTGTTACATGTTCAAGGTACAGTCTGGATATTTCATATATTCATTTCGTATACTATATCACACATGGGTGGTGCTAGACATGTTGTGAATTGAAAACATTTAGTGCAGCCATAGTGTGTGTGCGTGAGTGCCAGCATGTATGCACACACATAGGTGCAGTTGAATTTCCTATAGTGGTTAAACAATACAGTTACATACTGTACAATAGCCGCAGGGCAAGGCTGAGCCCACAGAGCTAATAGTAAAGTAATTCACCAACAACAGTGATAGCACACATGCAGAGCAAATATACAGTTTAAGCACGGCCGGCTATACAACCATTCGAGCAGAGATCACATCCCCAAGAAGGGCACAACAAGGCGCCTGAACTAGCACCGCAAGTCATGAGGAATCAAATGAGAAGTCCACTAACCGTATCTCAGGCCATTTGTGAAGTGTTTACGAGAAAAACAGAATAAAATCAACTTTAAGCCTTGTGGTGCGGCGCTGTTACGAATAGCCGTGTTTCTCGTGGTTGGGTGACGAAAGGGGGAATTGACAATTGGGGCAGTTTGGTTCTGGGGGGAAGAATAATGCGGACGGACGTCAACAATCAAACGTGAGTAAAGGCTAACTGGAAACGACGGTAATCAAACATTTCAAACAAGTGATTTAGGGTTAAGTTTAGGGTTAGGGTTAGGGTTAAGGTTAGGATTAGGGTTAGGGTTAGGGTTAGGGACAATGTTGGAGGAAGGGAGAGATGGCATGAAGCTGACACAACGACAGTGCTCCCCTCCCGGAATGCAGCTGCTCGGGTGGTCTCTCTCTCTCACTCGATCTCTCTTGCCCTCTCTCTCAACCACTCTCGATGACAGCGCGCGTTGCCCAACCACGAAAAACGAGGCTATATCGTAGTGCCACCACGAAGCATACAGTTGATTTTCCGCGAGACTGGGCTCAGTCCACAGGCCCTGTGGGCCTGACCAATACCCCACGGGATTTGCACAGATGTAAAGGAAAATAAACAAATCAATAAAAGAAACCACAGACAATGAAATGACAAAATGAATCAAAACACAAATAATGAAATAAAAGAAACTAAACACAACTAATGAGATAGTGAGTGGTAAATTCCCACTTGCTACCACTTACTACTACTTAGTTAGGGTACACTATGCCTATAGTTGTTGTGTTCTGCGTGTGTCACACATGGGTGGTGCTAGACATGTTGTGAATTGAAAACATTTAGTGCAGCCATAGTGTGTGTGTGTGAGTGCCAGCATGTATACACACACAGGTGCAGTTGAATTTCCTACAGTATGGTGGTTAAACAATACAGTTACATACTGTACAATAGCCACAGGGCAAGGCTGAGCCCACAGAGCTAATAGTAAAGTAATTCACCACCAACAGTGATAGCACACATACAGAGCAAATATACAGTTTAAGCACGGCCGGCGCTACAACCATTCGAGCAGAGATCACATCCCCAAGAAGGGCACAACAAGGCGCCTGAACTAGCACCGCAAGTCATGAGGAATCAAATGAGAAGTCCACCAACCGTTTCCCATTCGTGAAGTGTTTACGAGAAAAACAGAATAAAATCAACTTTAAGCCATGTGGTGTCGTTACGAATAGCCTCGTTTCTCGTGGTTGGGTGACGAAAGGGGGAATTGACAATTGGGGCAGTTTGGTTCTGGGGGGAAGAATAATGTGGACGGACGTCAACAATCAAGCGTGAGTAAAGGCTAACTGGAAACGACGGTAATCAAACATTTCAAACAAGTGATTTAGGGTTAAGTTTAGGATTAGGGTTAAGGTTTGGGTTAGGGTTAAGGTTAGGGTTAGGGTTAGGGACAATGTTGGAGGAAGGGAGAGATGGCATGAAGCTGACACAACGACAGCGCTCCCCTCCCGGAATGCAGCTGCTCGGGTGGTCTCTCTCTCTCACTCGATCTCTCTTGCCCTCTCTCTCAACCACTCTCGATGACAGCGCGCATTGCCCAACCACGAAAAACGAGGCTATATCGTAGTGCCACCACGAAGCATACAGTTGATTTTCCGCGAGACTGGGCTCAGTCCACAGGCCCTGTGGGCCTGACCAATACCCCACGGGATTGGCACAGATGTAAAGGAAAATAAACAAATCAATAAAAGAAACCACAGACAATGAAATGACAAAATGAATCAAAACACAAATAATGAAATAAAAGAAACTAAACACAACTAATGAGATAGTGAGTGGTAAATTCCCACTTGCTACCACTTACTATACTTAGTTAGGGTACACTATGCCTATAGATGTTGTGTTCGGCGCGTGTCACACATGGGTGGTGCTAGACATGTTGTGAATTGAAAACATTTAGTGCAGCCATAGTGTGTGTGCGTGAGTGCCAGCATGTATGCACACACATAGGTGCAGTTGAATTTCCTATAGTGGTTAAACAATACAGTTACATACTGTACAATAGCCGCAGGGCAAGGCTGAGCCCACAGAGCTAATAGTAAAGTAATTCACCAACAACAGTGATAGCACACATGCAGAGCAAATATACAGTTTAAGCACGGCCGGCTATACAACCATTCGAGCAGAGATCACATCCCCAAGAAGGGCACAACAAGGCGCCTGAACTAGCACCGCAAGTCATGAGGAATCAAATGAGAAGTCCACCAACCGTTTCCCATTCGTGAAGTGTTTACGAGAAAAACAGAATAAAATCAACTTTAAGCCATGTGGTGTCGTTACGAATAGCCTCGTTTCTCGTGGTTGGGTGACGAAAGGGGGAATTGACAATTGGGGCAGTTTGGTTCTGGGGGGAAGAATAATGTGGACGGACGTCAACAATCAAGCGTGAGTAAAGGCTAACTGGAAACGACGGTAATCAAACATTTCAAACAAGTGATTTAGGGTTAAGTTTAGGGTTAGGGTTAAGGTTAGGGTTAGGGTTAGAGTTAGGTTTAGGGTTAAGGTTACGGTTAGGGTAAAGCCGGGCATACACTGTGCGATATTTTCACTCGTGGGTGTTAAGCGTCTGCTCACACTGCACGATGGAATTTCACTGTTTAAAAGTTCTCAGCTCACGACTCACGGCCTCACACTGCGCGAGCCGACAGTCGGATGCGAGCGAAATGCTTCCACCGTACGACGCGACAGGCATGTTTCCCCGGTCTGCAGAGGAGGGAACATGCGCACCTGAGGTGGAGATGAAGTCGCGCTCAACAGCAAATCGCACGGCCCTATTAATTTGTGCATGTGAAGTGTCAAATCGGGTCGTAGCACTGCTTTAACTGTGCGATTTACGCACGAGCCACGACCAGAATTTCAAACCGTTTTGATTTTCTTGCGACCCTGAGATTGCACGATCGTGAGGCGAAATCGCTTGTCGTTACCCCATGTACACTGCACGATGCGAGACTCACGATTGACCTGCGATTGAGCAAGAAATTGGCCCGACTCTCAAAAAGTCGTGCGAGTGCCAAATCGGGGCAAAAGTCGCACAGTGTAAGCCCAGCTTTAGGGACAATGTTGGAGGAAGGTAGAGATGGCATGAAGCTGACACAACGTCAGCGCTCCCCTCCCGGAATGCTGCTCGGGTGGTCTCTCTCTCTCACTCGCTCTCTCTCGCCCTCTCTCTCACCCACTCCCGACAACAGCGCGCGTTGCCCAGCCATGAAAAACGAGGCTATATCGTACTGGCACCACAAAGCATACAGTTGAAGTTCCGCGAGACTGGGCTCAGTCCACAGGCCCTGTGGGCCTGACCAATACCCCACGGGATTTGCACAGATGTAAAGGAAAATAAACAAATCAATAAAAGAAACCACAGACAATGAAATGACAAAATGAATCAAAACACAAATAATGAAATAAAAGAAACTAAACACAACTAATGAGATAGTGAGTGGTAAATTCCCACTTGCTACCACTTACTATACTTAGTTAGGGTACACTATGCCTATAGATGTTGTGTTCGGCGCGTGTCACACATGGGTGGTGCTAGACATGTTGTGAATTGAAAACATTTAGTGCAGCCATAGTGTGTGTGTGTGAGTGCCAGCATGTATGCACGCACATAGGTGCAGTTGAATTTCCTATGGTGGTTAAACAATACGGTTACATACTGTACAATATCCACAGGGCAAGGCTGAGCCCACAGAGCTAATAGTAAAGTAATTCACCACCAACAGTGATAGCACACATGCAGAGCAAATATACAGTTTAAGCACGGCCGGCTATACAACCATTCGAGCAGAGATCACAGTACACTATGCCTATAGATGCACACATGCGCGTGTTTGGTGCATAGGCCTATGTGCTGATTATTATTTTAATAACAAACGCACTTCAACAATGCTGACAATATGAATGCACCACTGCAATATGCTGTGCTGGAATAGTGTAATGCTGAAACGTATAATAAAAGGCTACTCATCCGAATCTACTTAAAAGTGTGTTGAAATGGCGGTGCGTTTGATAAAAATCAATATCGGAATGGCGGTGCGTCGGAATGGCGGGGTGTAACCGAAAACTCATTATTAACCATATCCATAGTTTTTGACTGATGTAGCTAACAGACTAACAGAAAGACGGATAAATAAAAAAACAAAAATGATCCACCTATTGCCTCAACCCCTAAACCCGCCCATTTCAACATTTTTCATGCTACCACAGGATTTCTAGTCTTCTAGTTCCTGTTAGGGTAGCCATTCTGCATAATTTAGCACTAGAAACTGCCACTAGTAACGGCACCGCCCTTGTAACCTTGGATCATGGATAACCCCAATAACTAATGCAAGAGGGTGCTAGATTTCGGAGCAACAGCATTATCAGTAGGCCTATCTCCAGACAGATGGTATCCCTCTTGCTGACATTGACATCTCGCCATCACCACAAAAAGGAGATAAAAGGGAAAACAGACAGTGAAAAGGTAGGTAAAACAGAAAGAATATGTTTATTTTGTTAGGATACATTTTGACATGATATAGTCGAGTCAAGTCAAGGGCAGTATACATGCGTATATGTACAGCACAAAAAAAGTATCAAGAAATTTGAATGAAGTTTGACAATTACACAAGTCAAAAAACAAAAATAAAGCAATGACAGGGAACCAAAAAAAAAAACCAGCCGTCATTTTTTGCTTAGACCAGCTCCTCTCGCAATTTCATAGTATATATTGGCATAGTAGTGAAATTACTTCAAGCATCTCACGGTTGAGTTTTGCAAAATGTGTTCAATAACAGCGCTGGAGACTTGATACCCAGAACCTTGTGCTGATCAACAAGCCTGTCAATTTCCCCTCATCATTCCACTTTTATACACAAGTGCCTCCCCCAAGTTTGGGTCATGAAAGGTGTCTTTCCCCCAGGCCAAATCCTTTGGGCATGTTTATTTTAAAGTTATGCAAGGGTGCATTTCTCAAAACCAAAGTTGCTTACTCCATTAGCTACTTTGTTGTTTTCAATGCATTTTCCCATTGGCAACTATCGAAGTTGCTAACAGGCTACTAACTACCCTTTTGAGAAATGCACCCCAGAGGTGTTAAAGCTCTGCACCTTTGGGATGTGAACAAAGCCATGCACACTAACTCTATAGCAGCCTCTAGTGGTTCTTTTGAAATCTTGCACTATGATAAAACTGGTCCATTTAACGAGATACTGACATTGACTTGGAGATAATGCACAAATCTACTGTACATCTACTTGTCACTTTTTAGGAACAATTAATCACAGATGCAGATGAAATCCAATCAAGTCCAATCAAATACCCGGTAAACGCATTGCTAACATTTCAAACTACAAGTCCACTGCCAATTTGTTGCGCCCTCCAAATTGGGGGCTGGTCCCTAAGGGGGAAAAAGGACAACAGCAACAGCATCAGCCTGAGGTCTGTTGACCCAGTGGGAATGCCCTGTATGCCAGATTACCAGTCCAGCCCTGTATCCTGTGTTAAAGTCCTGTAGCCCATCCAGAGACCACGGCCTTAATGCTGCACAAGTCGTTCAGGGGATGGGATCATCTGTGGTATAGCAAAGACATAAATAAAATAAAGTTTCATATGCAGAAACAGACATGCTCATAGATAATCACTTTAAGTCAGGTTGAGACAAAACCCAAATTAGACAAATAATGGTGACAGCGGTACATTTTAAAAAACAAACAAACAAAAAAAAACATTGAGGACCACTCTAGTGCATACAGACAAGGCTGAAAAGGCTCTAAAAATATTGGACATTATTTTTTAGATTAAACGCCAACCAGAACTCTGGAATTATGTGTGAATGTGTGTATACCAGGAGTGAAACTTAAAAAAATATCCACCAGTCACTGTGCCTGTAGATTCTAAAATCTACCAGTCACTGGCAATTTTTACCAGTTACCATTTTTACCAGCATACTCAACCGTCCCAAACATTGTAATGCCAAGTTAGATAATTTTCTGATCAATACTTTACAATACTATAATTCCGCATTAACCCGGGCGTCAAGGTGACGGGTGGGTTGACATATTTCACCCGCCAAAGGCCAAATTCACCCGTCATTGGCAGGTGGAAGGGTGCTTATTTCCATCCCTGGTGTATACCACTCTCACCTTTACGTGCCTGCTGATTTCTCTTCACCAAATGACAAACTCCAATGATGGCAGGAACCAGCAGCACTAGGAAGAAGATGGCCAGTCTGATAGGAGTCTCTGGAAAACACACACACACACACACACACACACACACACACACACACACACACACACACACACACACACACACACACACACACACACACACACACACACACACACACACACACACACGCACACAAACACACAAACACGCACAAGCATGGTACAGTATATCATCAACTATGTGTATGATGAAACATAAGACTTAATGGTAGAGTAGAGTAGAGTAGAGTAGAGTAGCTAACTTTATTGATCCTTGGGGGGAAATTAAGGGTATGAAGGCGATATCTCTGTGGTGAAGCTATGTAATATCATAAAGTATAATAAAACATGTTGTGTTTACCATATGAGGGTGGTATCTCTGTGGTGTAGCTAACAGAGGCCAGGAGCTTTCCTCTGTCAGACAGCTGGCATGTCCAGGACCTCCTGGTGACAAAAGGATTGGCAGCGCGGAGCCTGTCAGTCAAGCTAATGGAGCAGGGGGACTCTCGACTGGCTGCTCCGCTCCGCACAAGGCCTCCTTGCCCCTCCACCCAGTCCAGCTGGAAATGACTGGAGCCCGCCGCAAAGCGACATGCCCGGTAGGAGTGCAGGAGGCACTGCAGCATCACGTGACCATCTTCCACTGGATTGGTTACATTTAAGGAAACTGAGAGAGAGAGAGAGAGAGAGAGAGAGAGAGAGAGAGAGAGAGAATGTCCAGCACAGTAAGTGTAGAGATAATTGATGTCTTCATACAACAAGTGGTAAATAGCATAGTCCCTTGTCCATGGTTCTCACGCAGATGGTTGTTGCGAGCTCACGAAGTTGAGCGAAGGGTCTGCGTGAGAATCAGGCTACATACTTCCAACTAACACTAGCACTGTGAATTAATACGATTTTTACAATTTTGATTTCATTACGTTACATTACACACACACACACACACACACACACACACACACACACACACACACACACACACACACACACACACACACACACACACACACACAAACACACACATTGACTTATTTATTGTGAAGAGGTTAGGTATCGCACTTACTGCTGAGAGTGTACAAATAGAATGTGTTTTCGCTCCAAAAATGTTTGCTTTTATACTGCCGACACACGTAGAGTCCAGCATCCCCAGCGGTGACATTGGCTAGGCGGAGAGAGCAGTTGGGCATCAGGCTCAGTCTCTCTGCTCTCTGCGTCTGTGTTTTCGACTGTACGTTCCCGAGTTTGACTTCTTCAAGCATACGCTCTCCGTTCCTACTGTAGGCCCATGTGGTGGATGCGCAGTCCGAGTATCCTTGGAGCACATTTGCACAGGCCAGAGTAACAGCATCTCCTTCACTGGCGAATCGAAAGTCATCCTGACAAGCACCTGGCAAGAAAAAACATATGTATTCCTTTATTGTTTTAGATATACACTCACCGGCCACTTAATTAGGAACACCTCTCTAGTGCTGGGTTGGATCCCCTTTAGCCTTTAGAACTGCCTGAACGGCCTGCAACAATACTCGTGTGGGCTGTGGCATTCCAACAAAGATAAATTGGTAGTAATTGGTCCAAATTGTGCTAAGAAAATATCCTTATGCCATTATATCCCCAGCCTGAAACGTTGATGTAAGGCAGGGTTGACCCATATTTTCATGTTGTTGATGCCAAATTCTGACCATTCTACCTGAGTGTTGCAGTAGATATCAAGACTCATCAGATCAGGCAACATTTTTCCGATCTTCTAGTGTCGTTCATGGTGAGCCTGTCCAAATTGTTGCCTCATTTTCCTGTTCTTAGCTGACAGGAGAGGCACCAAATGCCTCAAGATTTGATGTGCTGTGTATTCAGTGATTCTCTTATGTATACCTCGGTTGTAATGAGTGGTTATTTGACTTAATGTTGCTTTTGTATCAGCTCAAACCAGTATGGCCATTCTCCTCTGACCTCTGCCATCAATAAGGCATTTTTTCTCACAGAATCGCTGCTCACTGCATTTTTTTTTATTTTTCATACCATTGTTTGTAAACCCTAGAGATGGTTGTGTGTGAATATCCCAGGAGATCAGTCTTTTCTGAAGTACTCAAATCAAGCCCTTTCAGCTTGACAGCCTTGCCATGTTCAAAGTCATTGAAATAACCTTTCTTCCCCATTATGATGCACAGTTTGAACTGCATCCGTTCATCTCGACCATATCTACATGCACAAATGCATTGAGTTGTCACAATAGCGAGTAGAATTAACTCTGAAAATGTTACTCTGACTAAAGTGTGCAATTAAACACTAATTTTAAAGGTGTGACCAAAATGGACTTACTTTCAACTTTTTAAGAGTTAATACTGGAATTTTCATTGTGAGTAAATATTCACTAGACAAAAAAAAGAAAAAAAAATGTTTACGTTTGTTTGGGGCGAATCTTACCTTTCAGTAACATTGTTAGTAGTAGTCCCAGTGTTGTGTGGAGTAGCTTTGCCATTTCCCCTGCTTTCTGAGCTAGACGGTGTGTGTTCACATAAAGCTTTCCAAACACTTCCCATTTCTTCACGACATGACATAATCCAATGTGACAGTCTGAATGTTGTAAGCTCACCCACTAGGGTCATGTTTGGTGGGTTGGAGTGACAACTCATCTTTAACGTCAAAGGGGGAAACCTCAACAACACCCTTGGTGATGTTGTAACATAAACAGAAGTGTGTGGACATCTTCTCTGCAGTGAGCATTGCAGTGATCTAAAGTGTTCCATTTGATTCAGTTTGAGTGGTGAATTATGGTACCGCTGCAAAATTAATCTACTGTGAGAGCGAGAGAGAGAGAGAGAGAGCACATGCATGTGTGAATGTGTGCGACCACAGCAGTCTTTTAGGAAGTGGTCTACCCTTGTACTATGGCTTAAAGCAGGGATGTCAAACTCAGGCTTTGGCCCGCAGAGCCATTTTTTACGGCTCAACGAGATCATTTCAAATGTGTATTTTATAGTTGGCCCACATACCACTACACCATTACATACAATTTCCCAATTTTCTACCTTCAATCACCTTCTAGTATATATAGCCTACACAGTATAGTACCTGTATAGCAGGTGACTTGAACATAAAACTTTGGGAAACTTTGGGAATTTTGGGTCCAGACTAGTGTAACAGCACATACTGTAGCACCTAAGCTACAGTATATAAAGGGGAAGAAATGAGTCACCGGAGCATCTTCAGATGTGGAAAATAACTTGTTTTATTGGGCAAGCGCCAAGAAATAAAACAAGTTATTTTCCACATCTGAAGATGCTCCGGTATGTTTATATACTGTAGCAAAGAGAGATATCCTCCGCGCTCCTGCACTTCACAATCTGGTGCGTCTGCCGGTGACTCCTTTCTTCCCCTGCATTTACCAAGTCCTTTCTCGAGACGCACCAGATTGTGAAGTGCAGGAGCGCGGAGGATATCTCTCTTTGCTACAGTATATAAAGATAGACTATATGATGGGAATGTGTTATTTGGCTAGCTTTACGTATTAAGCATGCGTACTGTATGCATCATTTTAGTGCAATTATGAATACATTTTGAATTTGGCCCATGACTTCATCCCAGATATTGATTTTGGCCCTCTGTGAATTGGACTTTGACACCTCTGGCTTAAAGCACTGTACTCTGTACTGTATTGGTGATATGACAGTAGAAAATAAGGTAACACTTTATAATAAGTAATCCTTTTTAAGCACAAGTTAAGCCTTAGTTAAGCCTTATTTTAACATTAGTTAACCCTTAGTGAATCACGAGTTAGTCATTATGTAAGTATTATTTCTCATTTCTTAATCATTAACTACTACCATTAGTAAATGGTTTGTGTGTGCTGATGTAACTGTTCGCTAAGCAAAGTTAAGCCTTAGTCAAGCCTTATTTTAACATTAGTTAACCCTTAGTGAATCACAAGTTAGTCATTTTGTATTTCTTGGTAATTGTTACATACTGTTAATTAATGATTCGTTTATGGTGATTGAACTTTCTGCTAATCATTAGTAAACCATCATTCAAATGTCAGATAACCCTCCTTCATTTCTGAAAAATCACCTAACCATTAACAAGTACTATAAGGCATGGTAATGGTTTGTAAACTCTTGCTTTAGCATCAGTGAAATCTTATTTAACCCTTTTGTGATGGTTAGTGTGTGATGACTGGTAACATGGCAAACAGTAAGTTGAGGCTCATGTGACTGCCCCTCATGGATGTTTCTGGACATTAACAAATTACTTGTTAAGCATTGCTTAAGCATTGTCAAGGATTTATAACCCATTACTTAAGTATAGTAGTATAGTACATTTTCAGGTTTGAGCCCCGCTCTGCCTGTCTCCATCGTTGTGTCCTTGAGCAAGACACTTAACCCCAAGTTTCTCCTGGTGGCAGGGTGGTACCCTGCGTGGCAGCCACGGTCACCGCTGTGTGAATGTGAGGCATATACATACACATAGTCTATTTACCATTACTTAAGCATATCTGGGGAACTGTTCTAAAGTGAAAACCTGTTAAGGCTTTACAACACATTAACAAATGACTTGTTAAGCATTGCTTAAGCATTATCAAGGATTTATAACCCATTACTTAAGTATATCTGGGGAACTGTTCTAAAGTGAAAACCTGTTAAGGCTTTACAACACATTAACAAATGACTTGTTAAGCACTGCTTATGGATTATCAAGGAGTTACAACTCCTTGCTTGAGGCGGTGGTAGCTCAAATGGTAGAGGAGCCGTTCAGCAACTCAAAGATTTCAGGTTCGAGCCCCGCTCGGCCTGTCTCCATCGTTGTGTCCTTGAGCAAGACACTGAACCCTAAGTTTCTCCTGGTGGCAGGGTGGTACCCTGTGTGGCCGCCACGGTCACCACTGTGTGAATGTGAGGGTGAATGTGAAGGTGAATGTGAGGCATACACGTACACATAGTCTATGTACCATTACTTAAGTATATCTGGGGAACTGTTCTAAAGTGAAAACCTGTTAAGGCTTTACAACACATTAACAAATGACTTGTTAAGCATCGCTTAAGCATTATCAAGGATTTATAACCCAATACTTAAGTATATCTGGGGAACTGTTCTAAAGTGAAAACCTGTTAAGGCTTTACAGCACATTAACAGATGACTTGTTAAGCATTGCTTATGGATTATCAAGAAGTTACAACACTTTATTATCAAGTAATTTGTTAATGTCCAGAAACATCCATGAGGGGCAGTCAGCTGAGCCTCAACTTACTGTTTGCCATGTTACCAGTCATCACACACTAACCATTACAAAAGGGTTAATTAAGATTTCACTGATGCTGCAAGAGTTTATTACCATACATGCCTAATAGTACTTGTTAATGGTTAGGTGGTAGGAGACAACAAAGAGATAATGTGTTTTTTTTCCAGAAATAAAGGAGGGTTATCTGACATTTTAATGATGGTTTACTAATGATTAGCAGAAATCACAATAGTAATCACCATAAACGAATCATTAATTAACAGTATGTAATAATTACCAAGACATACATAATGACTAACTTGTGATTCACTAAGGGTTAACTAATGATAAAATAAGGCTTGACTAAGGCTTAACTGTGCATAGCGATCAGTTACATCAGCACACACAAACCATTTACTAACGGTAGTAGTTAATGATTAAGAAATGAGAAATAATACTTACATAATGACTAACTCGTGATTCACTAAGGGTTAACTAATGTTAAAATAAGGCTTAACTAAGGCTTAACTTAGGCTTAAAAAGGGGTACTTATTATAAAGTGTTACCAAACTATCCCCCGACTCCAGTCGTCATGCATTGACGGTGAAGTGTGCCACTTGTGTAGAATTGGAAAGGTGTATTGTACACATAGGCCTATGTCGATGTGATTGGTTCATGTCAGATTTGGTCTATGATGACACACTTTCATCCAGATCACAGTTCTGTGATGTATTATTATGAGTATTGCCAGCAATGCAATATCCCTCATGAATGCAATATCCCTTATGTCAATTTACCTAAAGCTGAAAACTTGTGTCTAAGTCAAGCCTAAGCAATAATGTTTTGCACTGCTTAAAGCAACTGTGCACTCTGTGTAGTGGTGTGCGTGTGCGCGCGCGCGCGCGCGTGTGTGTGTGTGTGTGTGTGTGAGAGAGAGAGAGAGAGAGAGAGAGAGAGAGAGAGAGAGAGAAAGAGAAAAAGAGGGAGAGAGAGAGGCCGAGAGAGAGAGAGAGTTCCGTATAACTCATCCATTAAGTCCAGACTCATGCAGATCAGTAACACAAGAACTTATCATCACCTTCTCCAGTCTTTCTCTGTGTGTGTGTGAGTGTGCAGTAAAATATATTTTAAGAGATTACACTCAGAGAGTAGCCTACTGTGGAACCAAATATCTAGAAGATGACAAATAGAAATGTTGAGTTAACACGTATTTTTTAATGTGTATGTGTGCCCTTAAATATTTCTACATTGTCTGTATACAGATGTAATAATACGTTGCAGTCAGGCTATGTGGTTACAGATAAAGTAATAAAACAGATCACTTCCCTTTTTAAACGCTCCGTAACTATGGGTGTTATCACGATCTTTCAGTTGCCACACACACACCTATCTAGAGTCTACACAACGTTTAAACGTTACCCTAGTTTAAAAGACATTAAATTGACTGTTGAATTACCACTACTTTTGTACTCTACAAGGGAGAAACAACAAGTGTCCATTTTTTAACCTGTTTGCATGGTAATTAATCACTGAAAAGTGAACTGAATGAGACCATTGTTATTTTGTGTTTGTATATTAGTTTGTTTGTTTGTGTGTTTTGCAGTCTCTGTGCCATGGTTTACCCATGGTAAGCCCCAATCCGGGGCTACTAGCTACTTTGTTGTTAGCCATGCAATTTCCCGTTGGCAACTAGCCAAGTTGCTAACTGGCTAGCAGGTGTGCATTCGGAAAACACACTCCTTGCCTATAGGTCATTCTATCTGCTGAGTTTAGGCTATTTACTAATTTCATTCATGTGCAGGAACGGATTATGACTCCATTGGCCCCTGGGCCGGACAACTATTGGTTTGGGCACAATTTAGCATTCTATAGCTACTGTTAGGGTTAATGTGAATGTAAGTCAATGGGAGGGCCCCACAAAGATATTAAGGTAGGGCTGCGTGTGTGTTTGTGTGTGTGTGTGTGTGTGTGTGTGTGTGTGTGTGTGTGTGTGTGTGTGTGTGTGTGTGTGTGTGTGTGTGTGTGTGTCTGTGTGTGTGTGTGTGTGTGTGTGTGTGTGTGTGTGTGTGTGTGTGTGTGTGCTTGTGCGCACTCCTGCTCCTTCACAGATTCCAACACATTGTCTTTGACTCGCATGCCTACCCTGTCTTACTCACGCAACTCAACCTGCTATGACACCAAGAGAAGTGTTGAGCATCTTTGACTTTTTTGAATATTTTGGAAATAGCCTATCGTCATGGCAGCAGCCTCGATTTTGAAGGTGGGCCCTCATTCCTATCCTTGTGGGGAACTCCCATTGTAATACAGTACAATTTACCTACTGTATGCCCAAACTAAGTACTAACTAACCCAGAACGAAGCAGACAAATCAGAGGCATACGCACACACGCACGCACGCACACACACGCACGCGCACGCACACGCACACGCACACACACATACACCAAAACAATTAACAAAGCAAAAATGTGTTTTTATGTTTCATGTGCACATGTTTATTTAAAGCATGTATAATGCAAATGTTCAACATGTTTATGGCTAATTGTGAAAAGTGAAATGTGAGGTGATTTGACCCTCCCATGTTCACAATACATATTTGCAATAAATGTTCTCCGTTTGCCAATGGGAAATTAATTTTTAGGCACACACACGAGATAATAAATGCCTTTTAAACAAATACACACTACGTAATTGTGAAATCGATCTTTGAGGAAGATGTAGATTTCCTTATTAGGCTCTCAAACATCATGCCATTTCTAATTCACACACAGTCATGTACTTTGCGTCACAGTTGATATCGACCCAAATGCCTGTGTCATAGGTAATGATGCAATCTTCGACTCCTCTTGCGTTGTTTGGGTCCCCACGGTTCCAGTTGGTGAAGACCACATCCTTTTGATCCATGTCCACAAACTTGCCCTCGTGCCTCCTGTCTGTGGCCGCAATGAAGGGGTGCAACCTGGGGTAGACCTTGTGCACCTCGGCCAGAGCCTGGTTCTCCTCCTCGGTTCTCGGGAGGACCAGCTTGGCCCCGACATCCAGGCAGAACTTCACGCCCTCGTCATACGTGCCCACGTTACCGTCCGTCACGTAGTACTTCACGCCAACCTTACGGAAGGTACGGAAGCCAGTGGCTGGAGCACACAATGATACACACTATTAGGTATGCACAGTACACAGTAATACACACTATTAGGTAGTATGCACACACACAGCACACAATAATACACACTATTAGGTATAGTATGCACAGCACACAATAATACACACTATAAGGTATAGTATGCACAGTACACAGTAATACACACTACAAGGTATAGTATGCACACTACACAATAAGTCAGGTGCAGGTAGAGATGGCATCCGCGCCTTTGTCTTACTTGGAAAGTTTTGCTCGGTGCGTAATTCCAAAACAATGATGCAGTGTGACGAAAAGGAGTCGCACACAGGAGCTTGATGTTCAGTGAAACTGTATTAAAAGCCGAAAATAAAGAGAAGCCAAAACAAAAAGTGGGATGCAAACGTTTCGGGTCTAGCCCATCATCAGTGTTCCCAAAATCAAAAAAAGTTTTGTTTGGGCTTCTCTTTATTTTCGGCTTTTAATACAGTTTCACTGAACAACATCAAGCTCCTGCGCGACTCCTTTTCTTCACACTACAGTGATACACACTATAACCAGAGATTCTTATATTCTTATCTACTCTCTCTGTTATAACGTATAATATGCACACAGTAATACACACTATAAGGTATAGTATTCACACAGTAATACACACTATAAGGTATTGTATTCACACAGTAATACACACTATAAGGTATTGTATGCACACAGTAATACACACTATAAGGTATTGTATGCACACAGTAATACACACTATAGCGTATAGTAACTATGCACACAGTAATACACACTATAACGTATAATATGCACACAGTAATACACACTATAAGGTATAGTATTCACACAGTAATACACACTATAAGGTATTGTATGCACACAATAATACACACTATTAGGTAGTATGCACACAGTAATACACACTATAAGGTATAGTATTCACACAGTAATACACACTATAAGGTATTGTATGCACAGTACACAGTATGACTACAACTACTGCTACTATTACTTACAAAGCATAAACTTGTTTTTACTTATCACGGCGAGCACACATAAAGCAGGTGTAATGCAGATATTCAACATGTAAGTTTATGACACAACAATGCATGCTGTAAGGTAGTACACACAGCATGCAGTTTGTTAAATTGATTTGTGTTTTAAGTCTGTGATGCCCATTTTGGGAATGCTTCTGTATACCTTTCTCCAGAAGGAAGAACCTGTCTTTCAAAGACTTCAACTCTGCGAGCATATCCATAGAGAAGTTGCCATCCAAAATCCCTAAAATATTAAAAAAAAAATAGTTTAATAAGGAAAACATTAATCATACCAGAGCCCATCGTGTCAGCATCAACATTGTGTTATACAAGTTATAGAAAAGTACACTATACTGCAGCAGCTGTACTATTTTGGTGAAGGTGTACTACCTGCTAAAAATATATAGCCGTTACTTTTCAAGACTTGAATCATTTGACTCATAAGTGTCTCACTGAATCACTCAGTATCACATACTGATTTTGTAAGACCATAGTCCATAGTCAGCTTCACTCATTTATTTGTAGCATTACTTTTAAAATGTACATCCTATCTTTTCTTATTCAGCTTCTGTTGTGTACAATGTGCAATTCACAATAAACATATGTAGACATAGACTAAACTTTAACTTGAACTTCATGACTCAGTTACACTACACTATGTTCAATTTCATTGGAAGCAGGTGTATGAATAGTGAAAGCAGTGCTATTTCCATGTTTTCCCTCCAGATAGTCTGTATTGAAGTCCTGGTGGGGCATATCTGCAGCCCTTTCCTACAGTTTGTAGACAAAACTTGAATTCTGTTACACTACGCTGCGCTACTCGACTACGCTGCATTCTTCTACACCTGATTGAATTTCAGTTTCATTGAAAGCAGATGAAAATGTAATGACAGGAGTGTTGTTTCTATCGTTTCTCACCGAATCCCACTCCTGGCTCCCCCTTCTCTCCCTTAGGCCCTGCGGGTCCTGCCGGACCAGGGGGTCCCGTTTGGCCTTTAGCGCCCCAGGTACGTTTGCCTTCAAAGAATTATTCAGAATCATTCAGGATATCATACGCCATGAAAAAGCACATAGTCACAATCATGAAAAACCCTTCAGTGACAGAGTGAGTTAGAAAGACCCCCCCCCCCACACACACACAGACACACAGACACACACATACACTGATGGACAAAAGACAGACAAATCAGAAGACAGCACAGCACACAACACACAGAGACACACACACCACACACACAGACAAACACACGCACCAGGTGGTCCCTGCTCGCCCTTGGCTCCTGGAGGTCCTGGTCTGCCGTCCTTGCCGTCTCTCCCATCTCTGCCCGGGAAGCCGTGTTGTCCGGGGATGCCGTTGAGGGCAGGGCAGCCTGGGGCTACAGGCTCCGCAATAGGCTCGCTCAATCCACTGACCACCACCACCACCGCACTCACCAGCAGCAGCAGAGCGGCCGAACCGCAAGTGAAGCCATGTGAAGCCATGTCTTAACAGCTTTAACAACCCTCTTCGCCTCAAGGGACAAGGGAATGTTTGATGATTGGAGTTAAAATGTGGGTATTTATGCTCTTACGTTTCCTTGGCTCGCTAATGACGCGTCATATCTGCGGTCTTATGGGGAATTTTGTTATAGAAATGCTGTAAGCTCTCTGTACACTTACTTTCTTTGTCCTGAAATGATAAATGGTATTGGGGAAATTTCAAGATGTAGGTGGCGGAACTCACTATTTGGTGACAAATATGGTGACAGGTATTGTGTCTGGCACATAATGTGTGTGTGTGTGTGTGTGTGTGTGTGTGTGTGTGTGTGTGTGTGTGTGTGTGTGTGTGTGTGTGTGTGTGTGTGTGTGTGTGTGTCTGTGTGTGTGTGTCTGTGTGTGTGCACATCTGTGTGCATTGGTTTTTAATTAATGATCTGGCCACCGTTTAGTTTTATCTCAAATAACATGGTGAGGAGGGCAGCAGACTCCTTCCGTGTAGAGAGAATTACAAATATTGAATACTAAATACAAATATTGAATGTGTGTGTGTGTGTGTGTGTGTGTGTGTGTGTGTGTGTGTGTGTGTGTGTGTGTGTGTGTGTGTGTGTGTGTGTGTGTGTGTGTGTGTGTGTGTGTGTGTGTGTGTGTGTGGTGCATTTTGGAGGGGTTTTGATACGTTGGTGTTATGAGACGCTACATCCTGCCAAAAGCAGGATCCTTCATATTTGATCGTTTCCCCCTGAATTAACTCTGCTTATACTACGGGAATATGAATGAAAAAGGGAAATAATGTAATGTGTGCAGAGGGAATGTGTGTTTTATTACAGCCTCGCCTTGCAAAGTGTTGCACATCTTCAACTGTTGTGTGTTGCAATAACTGGGGTCCGTGTCCTGCCATGATAGCTGTTTAAAGTGCTTAAATGAAATATATGTGAATTTTTTATTTATTTATTTATTTTTTTGTGATTTGATATTGACTCTGAAGAGGACGTGACAACGTCGAAACGTTAGTCTTGGCACTTGCCCAATAAAACAGTAACTTTTCCACATCTGAAAACGCTCCAGTGACTCTCTTCCTTGCTTGTTTTTTTTCCTTAGTTTCATACAGTAGCCTAGTGGCTTGGCTGTCTCAGAGTAGCCCAAGTTCTCTTTGATATGGTGGCCAACACAGCTGGTTGCACTGACTTTTTGGTCAGCTCAGCTGCTTTGGTCAGATGCAAACTGTGGCATGTGCGTAACATACATACTGTATCTGTACTTGAAAGACATAGCCTACAGTATTTGAAAGAAATTATACATTTGAGAGAAATTGCAAATTTTGCAGTGCTGCAGGATAAAAATAAGGTGAGGAGCTCAGAGATGACTGGGGTTAGAGATGGCTCTGAACATGGTGTTGCTGTCAGCATCGCATAGCTGTCAAGTAAGTCAAGTAAGTACAGTTCCAGTAAAACGTCTTTGCACTTTGTCATTCATTTCATTCCTAATGTGTTTCTTCTCGGTTTGATATCCTCCAGTGTAACAGAAAATATACAGAATAAATAAAACCACTAATGAATGAGAACGTGTGTCATGGCTATTATGGGTAGGGTGCTGCAGTACTGTTTATGTTGTTGTCGAAAGCATGGGTGTCACTCATGGTCTCAAGGCCTACATTAAGCCCATACGACTTCATTGCGAGCGTCGACGTTGCGCAACGAACGTCAGCGAGAACTTGTTGTCACGATGTGGGTGTTATTAAATACAGCGCATTTAAAGTCGGCCACAAATATGAACGAGACGATGAGCTCGCATCGGTTTGCTCTACTAACACACCACGTGTGAGGAGTGGGGGGACAGGCAGTGAGGAGGAGCTGAAGTGGGGACCTGCGCAAACTTGTGTAGTAGAGGTGTGAGACAAGACCCATATACACACGTGAGTGAGTTGTTGACCAACCAGTTCATGGGCATGTGACCTCGGAGGCAGTCCGTCGACGAGCGTTGAAGGGGATAAGCAACTGCAGAGGTTGCAAGATCTGACTGCAGCCGCATTCATCCCGCGATAGTTTTACACCATGTGACATGTCACCTCGTCAACGCAACGTCGACGAAATTTCGAAGTTTGACAGGAAATCTAACCGTCATGCAGCATTTTCCATCCAGGGTGCATTGCTGTCTAAATGTGCATGCATGCGTTAACACATCTCGATCGCACCTAATGCCTTGATGCAGACCTACATGCATGCACACTCCACCAGAGAGCGCTGTGTCATTCAATTAAATTACTCAACTACAAAAAAATATATAACAGAGGAAATACAGTAACCAGATGATGCACACAAAAGTCACCAACGCGATGGGATAAAGTTTATCCGATAAACCAATAACATACGACACAGACTAGCCTACTTTTATACGGTCGACTAAGCACCATTCAGTTAATTCAATTACTCCACAGTCCTTGAGAAATTTGAGTGCATGAGTCACTGCGATTTACGGGCGGCCTGCGCATGATTTCCCGGCTGCGCGCACCGTGAGCCAAGCAAACAACTAGCCAGTTATGCGCATAAATGCGCTCCCCCTTACGAACGTTTAAGCGCACATGGGCAGTCGGCACAAAACACAACGCTTTTCCCGGTATAACCAAATACGAAGATACAACATACACGCACAGTTTAATTGGAATGACTACTTGTCATTTTCTTATCACGTCTGTCTGCACATCTGTTTATACTGACAGGTGACGTAGTTGCCCTTACAGCACTGACAGCTCTGCCTTACCAATCCTTTTGCCGAGTGCACTCTCCAGAGGCGGCTAGAACCAGTTGTCCTTGCTGATTGGCTGTCTGTCCCGTCTGTTATAAGAAGCAGGAACAAACAGTCAGCAAAGAGTTCAGTGAAATACTGGCGAAATACTTGGAGTTCTATTCCCGCATACGCTCAGCTTTGTCGGGAAAGAGGCTGTGGGTAAGCTATTTTAAAGTAGGCTACTATACTTAGGTGTCTGTAAGGGTTTTCTATGGGAACGCATTGCTGTTAGGGAATTGCATTATGGCTACAAGTTTGCCAGTTTGCATGACAACACACCGGTATAATAATATAGGCTACACTGTACCGATATGAGGCATTGTTACGAGAGGTTGAAGTGTATGTCTTTCTATTTTGAACGCATACACCTCATTTAACGATGATAAATGGTGTAGCTACTTGGTTTAGTAGTGGACTGGTTGCTTCTCCTAGTTACCATAAAGATTTGTTTGAACTTTGCCTTGCCCTACTACACACCCACGGACAGACAGACACTGCATGGTGTTTGTTCAGTGTGCGCCTTGTGTGCCTGCGGTGTACAGTACATGGACACGCCCATACTGGTCTTGCATAGTCAGGGAGTGGGCATACAGGCCCTACAACCAAATGTAAAATAGATGACATTTGAAGTCATGGAGATGGAAGCATTGCTCTGAGTTTGCCTCACCACACTTTACCAATGACAGTCTATTGTAAAGGCATGAAATGTTTCCCTAGTGTTCAACAAACTTGTTTCCGATGATTGGGAGATACGAAGGCCCTCACCTTCACCTGTTAACTAGATGACAGTGAAAAGCCTTGAAGCCATGGAGGTTGAAGTGTTGTTCAGTTTCCCTGAAGTTGACCTACCGCTGAGAATTGACTGTTCTGTTTTTTGTCCAACAAACCTTTCTCCTAACTGTGTGACAGGCCAGATTATGAAGTCCCTAACCTTGCTCCCGTCCAACCTGGACCTGAACCTTGACCAAAAGCGCTCCTCCAGGTCCAGCCTGCTCTCCAACTACTCACCTCCTGATCTGGAGAACCGTCTCCTGGCGCAGTCCTCCACCATCCTACAGCCCCGGATCTCCACTCAGCCTCCATTATGGCTGACCCAGACCCAGAGCCAGAGCCAGATCCAGACCTCCGTGCTGTCCTGCTCCTCCTCTCTGCAACCCTCCACCCTCTGCTCCACCTCCTCCTCATCGCCTCTCCTGACCACCAGTGCCAACTCATCCTCCGCACTCAGTCGAAGTACTGCCAGACCCTTCACCTCCACCTCCTCCTCCTCCTTCTCCTCGCATCTTCTTAACACAGAGAACTCCCAGCTGAAGAAGGGAGGCGACTGCCTTCCCCTTCTCCACTCCTCTCTCATCCCCTCTTCCTTGGTCCTCACCCCCCAGGGGGGCGAGTCGGGGAGTGCGCCTGCGCCCCCCAGCAGTGTGTCTGCAGCTCCGCTGGCCCCCCTCGCTGAGGTGCGGGGGAGAGAGACGGGGGAAGATGAAGCGGACCACAGACGTGCAGTCAGTAGTCCCAGTCAGGTATGGTCCGAAATATCAAGGAGGTCAAATGCAATAATAACCCAGAAAAAGTGGGCAACGCTTTCTTTTACAGTACGGTTACCCTACGTCAGTGGCAGGGCTCTAGATTCACTTTTTTCATCACCAGCCAAAATTACATAGTAGATGTTAATCTCAATAGCCAAACACACACTTACTAATGGGTCAAAGTGGCTTGTAAGTTGGCCTTTTCTACCAGCCAAACTGAAATTTCACCAGCATTTGGCCAGATGGCTGGTGTTAATTTAGAACCCTGGTCAGTGGTCTCCAAATTTCGGCCTGCGGGCCAGATCAGGCCCGGGCATGGCGAACATTTGGCCTTCGATGAGCTTGGAACAAATGAAAACAAACGTGTGCTGTATGTGGCCATACGTTCGGGAGATGTGTTTGGCCCTCGGCCTCATTTGCGCTACATAATTTGGCCCTTGGGGGGAAATATTTGGAGACCACTGCCCTACGTAATTACACTGTACTTTCTGGGTAACAACAGGGTAACAGAGAGAAGTTACATGGTATCTAACAAGTAAAAATTAGCTAATTGCATTACTTTGGGGTACATTACATTACCGTGGGGTAATTACATTATTGGCAAGAAAAATAAATGACTGTGTAACAACAGGATGGTAACAGGTAACTGTTACCCTGCTGTTACCCGTGTCGTGGTTTCCAATCGATGTGTCAATCACCAGGCCATGTGAATATGGGGTAAAATACGAATAAGTTAGGAGACAAATCATTCAATAGGCAAATACACCGGCATAGTTTGTTGATGGAGACTTTTATTAACTCGACTCAGGTTAGGGACATTGTAGAAGCAAGTTCAACGTACAAGTTTCCAATGCAATACATCTTAGACTTGAAACATTTCAGCAAGACAACAAGTTTTCTCCGGAGGCTAAGTTTTCTCCGGAGGCTAAGTTTTCCTCGGAGACTAAGTTTTTGTCAGAGGCTAAGTTTTTGTCAGAGACTAAGTTCTTTCCAGAGACTAAGTTTTTTCCAGAGACTAAGTTTTTCTGAGAGACTAAGTATTTTCAATAAACTAAGTCCCACAAACCAAAGTCGAGAATTACTTACTGCAAAGCCAGACAGCAAAGTTGATCAACTGAGGAGATGCGTCAGGTTGTCTCTTGGGATTCCGTTGGCATTGTCCTCTCGAGCTCTGGACTGGCCATCTTTTATGCTCCCAAGCCTGGGGCATCTTGTACACCTGACCAATCCCTGTCCTTTGTCCACCTGGTCCGATCATCTCTCGGCCAATCAAATTTCAAATGACGTTATGAGATGTCGGGGAAATTTACAATCGTGGATTTATCGACGGGAGTTTTCCAAAAAGAATATAAATTAAGGGCTATTTTGGGTTTTTACTTGGTTTTGACAAGGGACATCCTGTGCTCTCCAGAGGCGTTTCTAGGTTCAGATGGGGCGCCAATCGAAATGCAAACGAATGAACATTTGCCCCAAACTCACCACTACTGTAGTACAGTATGGGCTCTTATTCATTATCTAGGCGCTTGGGGGGTCCCAAGCAGCTGCTGGTCTTGCTTGGTAGCTAGATACGCCTCTTGATGTTCTCTTTACGGGAAGTTTTGATAGGTGCTTAAATCATATTCCTCATTAACACTGGGAGATGGGATCAGCCCTGTCACCTAGACTCCGTTATCTATAACTTATGTCCAGACCTAACGAAGTTGCAATATGTAACTTATGTTTGACCCTACATGCAGGGACGCTACTGGGCCTGAGACAAAGTAATTTGAAAGGGCCTCTGATCCAATGAATACTATGTAACGAGGACCCAATCATGGGCCTCCTCTGTCGGTGTTCCTGCCTATATGGACAAGAAACTCCCGTTTTGTTCTTTTGGAGCCACGTAGCCCCTTCTCCTAACGCGGGCACGAGGATGCACCTGATGCTCCTAATTAAGGCAGTTTGCGGTTAAACAACACCTGTTGCTAGCTGTCACAAAGATACTTTATGTTACTGTAGGTCCATAGGCCACTATCAAAAGCAGTCTAGCCGCTGAAGTCATATTTTATAGCTGTCACCCTCATGGACGTCTAGGGGGTCCTGGACACCCAGACGCCTTCACTCCCTAGTCTTCAAGGTTGCGCACCTGGTCTCTTACAGTGGAAACTTCCCAACGATGGTCTGGCATCACTTGGACTTTCAGTCAGTCACATTGTATGTGGAGAGGGATTCTATTAGTATATGGTCACATCTAGGGACCACCTTTATCTTTTTCATAAATAAAGCTTTAATAAGAACCAATTTAACGTCAACCTAATGTAATACTTAATATGTTTTTTACTTCTCTTCATTGTAAGGTATAGGCATGTAAGTTAAGGCACACGCACACACACACACTTGCCCACATACAAGCCTCCCCGTCAAAGCAGTGATGTACACCTGCATTTGGCAAAACGCCCAGACTGGGCCTCTGTCAGGCACAGCAGCCCTCATTAACAGACACACACACTTTGGGTTCTGTGTCTCTGTTCAACATAAGAGAGTTAAGATATTTAAAAGTAAGAACTGAAACATACAAATATAATAGAAATAAAAGTATATAAAAGTAATAATAGTAATATAAATATAATGCAAGTAATATAATATACTGTTCGTTTTTATTATCCTCTAGGTGCAAGCACTAACTAATCTGCCACTCTATATACCAGATTTCCTCCACACCCGGAAAATACACAGTTGTTTCATAGTAATTCTTGAGACGGGTGCGTTACATAGTATTTCATTTGTAGCCTAATTACCCCCCCCTTTTACCTGTTAGTTACCACGTAACTTCTCTCTGTTACCACAGTTCTAGATGTCTTTCCCCATTTCAAATCATGCTTCCAAGGGCTTCTCTCCACTATCCTGACTCTTGTCCTCCCTTGCACTTGTGGCCTTCTGATGACATTGCAAGACGACAGAAGTCTAATTCAATGTCTTGCAAAAGTGCAATTCAAAGTTCATTTTCTCATTTGCAATCAGAGTGTCAAGTCAGAAAGACAAGTTCACCAAAAGTTGCTGTGGCTAGGCTGACAGCTGTTTTTTCTCCACGGAGGCGGGGCGTCATCGAAGAGTGAGGCCACAAGCACAGGTCGAGGACAGAAGTCAGGAAAATGGAATGTACCCTACTGTAGATCTCTCACATCCTGTTATGTGAAATGAGGACAGGAGGGAGGATAATGGAATGTACCCTAGATCTCTCACATCCTGTTATGTGAAATGAGGACAGGAGGGAGGATAATGGAATGTACCCTAGATCTCTCACATCCTGTTATGTGAAATGAGGACAGGAGGGAGGATAATGGAATGTACCCTACTGTAGATCTCTCACATCCTGTTATGTGAAATGAGGACAGGAGGGAGGATAATGGAATGTACCCTACTGTAGATCTCTCACATCCTGTTATGTGAAATGAGGACAGGAGGGAGGATAATGGAATGTACCCTAGATCTCTCACATCCTGTTATGTGAAATGAGGACAGGAGGGAGGATAATGGAATGTACCCTAGATCTCTCACATCCTGTTATGTGAAATGAGGAACAGTGTGCTGTTCTCAAATTTCAGAGGTTTTTAAAAGTTGCTGTTAAGGGTCATTGATGTTTCTTTAGTAGCAGACATCAGGAGGGTGCAACCACAACTAATGCCAATGTTGCATGGATTATTTTTATTTTTTATTTTTTGTTTCTTACTGTATTATACCGTATAAGAAGCACATTCATAGCGTGATTAAGCTTACCAATTATTAATTAATTTATGGGCATTAGCTGTGCTTGTACCGCCTGACGTCTGCCACTACATAAATGTCAATGACCCATAATTCTTTTCACCGTACCTTTGCATTCCTTTTGTGTTTGCTAGCAGGATTCTGAATGTGGAAGTGTTGACTATGAGGGCTTGGAGATCCCCTCGGAGGTGCCTGCGTTTGCCATGGACCTGGCTGAGGAGGGGCAAGAGGAGCAGATCATAGCTCTAGATGAGTTTGCGGTCAGGAAACAGCGCGTCGACAGTCAGCTTGAGGAACTGAAGGACAAGAAGGTACACAAGCAGGAAACAAGCGCCCTGAAACATAAAAATAAACAATCTCCAGATGTTTGCAGATGACTTTGGAAATGGACACCCTCGGAAAAATAAACTTTCTGCCAGAGAGAATGATTGAGATTTGACAAAAGTACTGTGTAGGAATGCTTAAATATATCATGGCAAATCTGTTTAAAAAGCACATGGCCCTGCGCATCGTAGACGTACAGCAGATGAGCATCTGAGTAGCATTATGTATGGTCTCCTCACCCCTTCACGTCACCTTATGAACCTATTCCCATTTACACACGAGTGTGTACTCCAATCTTGAGTAAACATAAATAGCCCTACTAGATACATTATTTACAGTTATACACTCTTTGTTATAGATTCAAAAAAACAAAAAATACAGTATTTAAAATGTAAACAGTACTTCCTTCGGTCAACATTCAATATGGGGTGGCATTTTACAAAGCATCTTTATGTATTACTTAATATACGTATAACACTATGTACATTATGCTAAGTGTTTGTCTTCTCCCACCTGTGTTGCCAGATGTGTCTGACCAAATCCCGCCCAAAAGCTTCTAGACGGTGGGCTAGATTTCGTAGCTCCTTTAGAAAACGAGTTTCGTTCTCACTCTCGAGTGGCAACTTGATTTTTCTAATATTACCTCCTGACAATATGTAAAGCAATATTCTGGCTGTTGCCACGCTGAAAAGTTGCACGTTTATATTAAAAAATAATGAAAATAAAAAAGACTGGGGGTGACGTCACATAATGCACAGTCAATGGGAAGTCTCCGCCCCTCAAAGTTGAAAAGGGAATATTTATCCGCATATCGGGCTTTTTTCATGGGCAGATAATTCACCTAATCATTGAAACAACGTAGGCATTTCATTCCTGACCATTTTCCTGTTACTGGAAAAAATAACACAGCTTGCATTTCATTACTGACACGTAGTTTTTTTGGCGAATTGATCTACCCCCGTCACCTCATTGCTCTATTGCTTTGAGGGAACAGACCTGTCCTCTTTTTGACATTTATCTCTCGTTGCCCAATGATGGTCAGACAGTCGAACACTAACAGCGAAAAAGAGCACTTCTGAAAGTTTGAGAAAAATATTTTTTTTTGCATGTACATAACAAGTGAGCCCACTTACCCCCCAACTTGTAACTTTTTGCCATGAAATCTGACGGTTCCGGGTAGCATGCACGCGCTAGCTGTATTCTGCCTCGTTGACTTTGCATTGACGTGACGTCACTCGGTGGGCTATTTTTTGTTGTCATTTTTATAAATCAATGTGCAAGTTTTGAGGATGGCAACAGTCAAAATGTTGATTAATGGGTTGTCAGGGGGTTATATAAGCAAAAATAAAGTTGCCACTCGTTAACACCAACGAACTGACAAGATATGAGACTGGGCCCACCACCTATTCTCAAAAAACGCCAAAATGCGCTGAATTCCGCCCAAATTCAACAAATTACATTGACTTCTATGGGCCCAAAACGGCTGAAAAAAAACGCCAAATGGCCAATTTTTCAGATTTTTACCCGCAGGCGCTCATTCAAAGCAGCCCAATTGGGCGAGAACCAGCCCAATCTGGCAACACTGTCTCCCACCTGTGCAGTACCTTCAACACTCAACATGTGGAGGTGTATTCAAATCCTAACATGCAGTTAGACTTACACTTCAGTTAATCTAGTAAATGAGCAGTTATAAAATAATAATAGAAAACTAAAAAAATAACTTGGGTAACACTTTATATTAACGTCTGCTTATAAAGCATTAATAACACTTAGTAAATAATGAACAAATGATGAAGAAAGCATTAACAAATGTTTGTAAATGACTTGTAAATGAGTTGTAAATGTTATGTTAATAACATTATCCTTGGTGTTTGTGTTTTCCCCGTCCCTGAAGTACCTCCTCCTGAATGCGGTGTGTACCTCTCTAGTGGTGAAGACCTGCACCCCCGGGGCAGAGGACTGGAAAGGAGAGGACTCCGTTTGGACTACAGTTACGAAGCTCGCTGAAGACATATCCAAGGCTGACCCTGAGTATCTGCTAAAGGTGTGTGTGTGTGTGTGTGTGTGTGTGCGTGTGCGTGTGCGTGTGCGTGCGTGCGTGCGTGCGTGCGTGCGTGTGAGTGAGTGAGTGAGTGACAGGACATGTGTTTGTGTGCTTTGATAGTGAGTAAGATGTCACATGAGAAGCTACTGTACTGTGTGCATATCCTGCCAAAGCAGTAGTCTCCTCATATATAACCAGTTAACCATGAATTAAATCTGCTTATCAGGGATTGTGAAAAATGTATACAAGTAACGTACATTTGAAATAGCCAATCAGGCTACTATACTGATCAGGATCTTTTTTTTCCTCAAATGTGTAATTCCTAGCCAATTAGAAACTTAGTTGATTGCCTATGCAAATTTGCATTGCAACCTACTAAGTTGCTTACTTGCTAAGTTAGAAACGATGCTGACGTGAAGGGCACTCCTGAATTTATGCTGCATTGGTGATTGGTCCGTTGTTCCATTCAGGTGGCGGTGTACACCAGGCAGGAGCTGAACATCCGCATCACAGCCAACTTCCTGCTGGCTCTGGCGGCCCACCTGCCCGAGACCAAGGCACACACGCGCCGCTACTTCTGCGCTGCCATACAACTGCCCTCTGACTGGCTGGAAGTGGTCCGGATATACTCAGAGGTAGCATTTTAAGCTTTTTTTAGTTTTTTTTTCAAAAGATATTTTGTGGCTTTTGTGCCTTTTATTGATAGGAAAGTGGAGAATATGACAGGAAGCGAGTGTGGGGAGAGATATGGGGAAGGATCGGCAAATGACCCGGGCCGGAATCGAACCCAGGTCACCGGCGTCATAATACAGTGCCCTACCGTTAGGCCACAGAAGGGCCAACGTTTTAGCTTTTTAAAGCTATGGTGTTTTGGTCTTTTATGCCTTTATTTAGCACAGAGTGAGGGAGTGTAATAGGAAAGGAGTAGGAGGGAGAGAGGGGAAGGATCGGCAAATGACCTCAGGCGGGAATCGAACCTGGGTCGCTGGCGTAATGGTACGGCCTCATAGCTCATTGAGCTCTTTTGTACATTTTTTAAAAATTCATTATTCGTTCACATGGCGAGATATATACTGTACTCCACAGTGATTTTGCACTGCCCTCCTTTATAGCCTTTCTTTGCTCTTTTGTACAGTGTTATACTGTATTCTAGCTTAGTTGTATCATAATGTCGGATTCATAGTCTTTTGCTCATTAAAATCTTAAGAAGAACACTATGTGTGCTCTGTGTATCTCAGCAAATTAAATAAAATGGATTCTCTGATATTATACTTTGTGGCTGTCTTAACGTACAGCATCTGCAGTCCCTACTACTACCCTAGTTATTGCTAACATTGTTGCCTGCTTTGCTCAAAGGCTTTTGGTCGTATCTGTCTGCCAGAAATGTCTCCCTTCACTCTGCTCTCGTCTCTGCTCTTGTCTGTGTCTCTGCGCTCTGCAGTGTTTCAGCCCCTCCCTGCCTTCCTGTCTGAAGAAAGGCCTCGTGGACAAATTTAAGCAGTTCAGCGAGTATCAGCTGGCCAAGTACAACACACGCAAGCACCGCTGTAAACACAACAAGAAACCCAAACCCAAGGTACAGTAGGCCACCACCAATTCGACCTGTGGCTGCAGATACCGGATTCTGTGAAGATGAACTCACATTTGTCACTGTGTCTTGTCAACGAAATTACATTTGTCACTATGCTTCACCTTAGGGTTTGGTGATATGGCCTTACATTTATGTTGCGGTAGAGTTTGAGCTATATTTCAGTCATATTTCTTGTTATGTAAATTACACCGTAACAGTTTCTTAATGTTTACCTGAGCACAATGCAAATGAGAACAACAGCTTAGCCATAGTTCAGACGTATTGATATTGGACTTTAAAATTCACACCAAGGTAAACTGGTACGTAGATAATACAAATCTTAACATATCACTTTGGTCAGGCAACAGCTGTTTAGTTAATATGTTTCAATGCTCACAGTTTCATTGTAAGAATTAAATAGCGCTATCAATTAGGTTCTTGTGGTTGTAGTGATGCAGTGACCTATCACGGTATGCCTTTGTGACCCAACATCTCTATGGTTAACAAACTCTTAAGCGTTAGCAAATGTTTATATGATGGGTGGGGAACCTATGGCCTGGTGCGTGCGGCCATCTTATCCGGCCCCCGACATTCTTTTAATGTTATGGAGTTTCACATGAAATATGACTTGTTTTGTAAAACAATCTTAGAAATTACATGTGCAATACAATTAAGTTATATTTTCAGGGGACCTAGTGAAGGTGGGGTCTGCTGTAAAGGTGGCCACCGTCAATATAGGCCTTAAAGTGCAGGGGGAAATCCTGGTTTGTGTTCATAGTACGGCCCTTGGACGACTTTATAAAATTTGACGTGGCCCTTCGAATGAAAAAATCTCCCCACCCCTTTTATACACCATTTATATCGCCCACCATAGGTGTGCACAGATAGGGACGAGGTGATGCTAAAGCACCTGCCCCTTTGTCCTACTGGACAACAAATGCCATTTTTGAAAGATCTTTTTTGAATGTTTTTTTGTCACAATGTACTGTGGTCCATGTTGGCATGATAATCTACAAATACTTCACACTCAAAAGCATGTAACAATAATGTCCTGATCATTATCTAATATACAGTATAGCCGAGTAAGGCAGCCAGAAGTTCCACATGCCCCCAACCCCCCCTTCAATAGCTGCCTCCCAAAGTGTCTGTGCACGCCACTGTCGCCTAGCCTCGCGAGCCATCCTACGTACTTCCGCCAAAGGATTGGCTCCACCACTGTAGTCTGGCCTGGAGCAGTAGAATTTTGATCGCAACGCCCCCGCCAGAAAACAGGCAATAATCGAATACGCCCCCCACGTGGGGGCGAAAGGGGGAGGACGCTCGTGACAATGACGTACACATCTGCGCCAGAGCCATTGGTCTGCGCTATGTTGTTGTTGAGTAACTGCCAGCGATTGGGTGAGAGGTGTCCAATAATTTCAAACCATAAATGAGTGCAAACTTCCTGCTTCCTACAATCGCTTCAGAGCAAACAAATGCCAGACCATGAATACGAAATGAAATGGTAGTATTATGGGATGGTCAGGACCAGGCTAACTGTCGCCCACCCCTACTTGACCTCTCCCTCCACATGGGCAGTCATGGGTAAGGGGTTAGGGCGTCAGGCTTGTAGCCCAAAGGTTGCCGGTTTGACTCCCGACCTGGCAGGTTGGTGGGGGGAGTAATTAACCAGTGCTCTCCCCCATCCTCCTCCATGACTGAGGTACCCTGAGCATGGTACCGTCCCGCCGCACCGCTCTCTAGGGGCACCATTGAGGGCTGCCCCCTTGCACGGGTGAGGCATACATGCAATTTCGTTTTGTACAGTGTTCACTTGTGTGCTGTGGAGTGCTGTCTCACAATGACAACAGGAGTTGGAATTTCCCAGGTGGGCTTTCACTTTCACTTTCTCTTGACCTCTCCCTCCACATGTGTTCCCTAGACGGTGTCAGAGAAGCAGTGGAAGTCTTGGGCCGGGATGGTGTGGTCCGATCCCCAGCTGCTGCAGAAATATGTAAGCCTTTCATTGCATCAACACACATTTACATTTGGATGCATGCTTGTTTGTTGGATGGATTATTGCCACACCACACTGACACTCGTATACAGTGTTGCATGCGTAATGTTTCGATGTCTGACAATTGTTGCTTGGGGCGAATGTGGCAAAATAGTTTGGAGCTGATCTTTGGATATGCCCCACCCTTACCAGCAGGAAGAATGTGTGTGGTCTCCCTTACACCTTCATCCATGGCCGAAGTGACCTTGAGCAAGGGGCCTCACCTAGCATTGCTCCAGGGACTGCTAATATGCTGTGAAAAAGTAACTGTTCAACGTTTTGGATAAACATGTCAGTTAAGGGGGCTTACATGGTCGATGCATATTCTAGACTCATACGCGGCCGCAAGGCTACGCACCCCTATTCTTCGGCTGCTACTACTGCATGTCGATGCCTAACAAAAACTTTATGGTGCATTAGCGTGTGTTGAGTATTTAAGCCCCCTTATTGTAATGCAATATCATGTTATTACAACTATACACAAGTTGGACCAGAAGATTCACTTCAGCTCCATTCTGTAGGATTAAATGGGTTTGCTTATCTTCTGACATTTGACTTTGCACTGGAGAGAAGACACCGGAGAAGCACAAATGCAATACTTTTCCTCTTTTAATCAAATGCACAACATGTTGTGTGCACTCGATTAACCCATTGATGCCTAAAGCACTTGTAAAAAAGGGTGCTGAAAGCCTTTGAAGCACATAAAAACATGCCATGAGTTGCATTTAAACGCTAAGACCCTCATCTTGCATTAGAAGATGTTCATTCAGCTCTAACATACCAAGATTTTTTTTTAAAAATTGTCTTTAATCTCATGAGCCTGAATGTTGTGTCATGCAGCTCCAGGCGCCAGGGCCAATGTTGTGCAACGCAACACCCCACATCAATGGGTTAAAAGAAGGAAAGTATTGCATCTGTGCCGCTCCGATATCTTTTCTCAAGTTAAGATTTCCTGTCTGTCTCCCATCGATGCAACAGATGACAAAACAGAAGCACGTCACGTGGACTTTTTATCCCTTTTGTATTTGACTTTTGCATGTTTGTGTGTGACGCCAGCTGAAGAGTGCCGAGCGTCCTGTGGTGGACAAGAAGCAGAGCAAGTTCAGCCTGAAGAAGCTGATCCAGAGCCTGCACATCAAGGAGCCCGCTCAACATGTCATGGCCATCCTAGGGAGGAGGTGCAGCAGTGTTTTGTGTCGGCATTTTTTAATTTTAGCTTTTATGCCTTTTATTTGATGGGACAGTGTGAGATTTGATGTCAAGTGATCTCATTAGAATCAAGTCATCCCATCAGATCTCAATAGATTTCCTACTGCATGTAAACCATACACAGTTCCTCAACACTGTATCTTCCATATCTCCAGCACATTGATTTGACTATTCCAATCCCAGGGTGTGTCACTGTGCATGTAAAAAAGTTAAATAATACAGTAAAACACTGTTTGAGAAAGGATTTTTACTATCAAATATAGATCATCAAATGACCAGATATTTGAATGGCCGCCTGAATTACATTATGGATTTGAAGCGAGGATATATACAGTACATACCGCAATTGATGGGGAATCTGGGACCTACATGGGGCCTGGGCATGGGTCCTGGCAAACTGGTAGGGCACTTGCCTGCCATGCGGCTGACCCGGGTTCGATTCCGGGCCTGGGTCCTTTGCCGACCCCTCCTCGTATCGCTCCCAATTTGCTTCCTGTCCACCTCTCACACTGTCCTATCAAATAAAGTCGAAAAAGACCAAAAAAAAATAATAACAAAAAAAAAACCAACATGCCTTGCTGTTTGTACGACACACACAGGTACCCAAACAGCGCCCAGGCCTTCTCTCGCAGCGGCCTTGACGGCACATGGCAGAAGGAGTTGGCAGGGAAACGCATGAAACTGGCACAGCCGGAGACCTGGGACCGCCTGCTCAGCCAGGAGGGAAACAAGGCCGCCACCTGGCAGAAACTGATAGGTGGGCAGCGGATTTATCACTACTTCTACTACTACTGCAACTGCAACAACAACAACTTCATTTGTATAGCACAATTCATACAAGCCATGCGCTCAATGTGCTTTAACAGTGTGATTTACAGTGTTTCTCCATTGGTTTAACTCATTTCTTGAAAATGAGATGACATTCCTTGAACTGGTCATTGGCCATTTGGCCAAACTGGTCACTGGTCATTGGTCACTCTTAAAGTTCTGCGCAACATTTCAGATTAATAGCAAAATGTCATATGTCTCCCAAAACAGCTCATTCATGCTTCAAAATTCAACCCCTTTACCATTTAAATAGTACCATAACAATTGCATAGATCCTTCTCAATTGCTTTGTTTTTTTGTATTATTGTATTGTATTGTATGGTATTGTACTGTATTCTGTTGTTGAGATGGGAACTCTAGTCTATATTCTATTATGTTACATTATGTTAATGCATTGTATTTTATTCTATTCCGTTGTTGTTTAGATGGAAAATCTCTGCCGTTCATGGCCATGCTGAGGAACCTGAGGAACATGATCACACAGGGCATCAGCGAGAGGCATCACCAGAAGATTCTGGCCAGGCTCACTTCCAAGGTGAGCGCTCTGCTCAAGCTGTGTGTGAGAGGACACACACACACACACACACACACACACACACACACACACACACACACACACACACACACACACACACACACACACACACACACACACACACACACACACACACACACACACACACACACACACACACACACACACACACACACTATCTCTCTGTGTCTCTCTCTATTTCTCTGTCTCTGTCTCTCTTCTCTTCTGCTCACAGTGCTCCAAATCCTGGTAACGATAAAGGTGAGAACCTACTGGACTTTAACATGTCCAGTGGGCAATGACCTCAATTACTAAAGATGAGACCAAGGTGGTGGGTTCCACATGTCACAAATGCAAGAAAGGGGAATCAGTTCCGGTCTCGTATGAGCTTGACTTTCTTGTATGTTCCCCATTGAACTTTTTTCATTTTGAACACTCAATGGTATTGTAAAGGGGCATGAGAGCTCACAGACATGGTAACTTTGAACCTTATTAGAAAGCCAAAAGTGAAAGCCCACCTACGAAACTCATGGCATGGTAGCAAATAGACATTCAGCTGAGAACCTTATGCCATATTGATTCTGAAAGAAAAACATCCTTACGAACTCTCCCCTCATCAATCGTATATTTTACATTTCATCAGCAGTAGCCTTAACTATTATAGGCTATACAGCACTTTCTCCTCTGACCATGTCTCCCTCTCACTTGCAACCCGTCTGCTTACCTCTTCTCGTGTCTAACAGCCTGTGTTCCTAACATCTACACATACACGGTACCTGAAAACAGGGCCTTGGTCACATAGACTCACACCGTCACACAGTACTCCCTCACAGACAGTAAGGAACTAGCAAGACAGAAATGTCAATAAAACCCTGAAAGGTAGGCCAAAGGTTGATTACATCTCAGTGTTGCTGATAAGAAATGGAATGAGATGAAGGAAAATAAACTGAGGAATGAGGGAGGGTGGCCTTTAACCTTTCCCTGTGGTGTGCTCTCATAGAGGTAGAACATTAAATGGTAAATGGACTGCATTTATATATCGCTTTTCCACTCCTTTTCCACGCAAAGCGCTTTACATTGTATGCCTCACATTCACCCATTCACACTCACATTCACACACCGGTGGCCGTGGCTGCCACACACTGCCACACTTAACTTGGGGTTAAGTATCCTGCTCAAGGACACAACGATGGAGTCAGGCCGACTGGGGCTTGTACCTGCAACCTTTGGGTTGCCGAACGGCTCCTCTACCAACTGAGCTACCACCGCCCCTAGATTAGACTAGAGGTGAGGCAGCAATTCGCGACAGCACTGGGAAACGGCACATGCAGCCTCCCATCCTGTGTAGATACCTTCAGTCAATACAAGTCAATGGAGAACACGCCCACCTCTGTCAATAAATGGACTAAAACTGTGTGAATATGAAGTAACACAATTAATCAAAGACCACATTTAAAATATCTAAATACGTGTATCTACTTAAATCATGAGTAAATAAAATAAATTTAAAAATGGAATTATATTAATTACTGTATGTAGATATTTAGCAACACACTTCAACTATTGTCCTTGTATAGTGTGTTGAAGGTCATTTTCACATTATTACGCCATTTTTTTATAGAGATAAGTCTCCTTCTCCATTCATTTCCATTTCCAGGTCTACGTACCTCCAAAAAATGGCTAGTCTAGTCTAATGTTCTACCTCTATGTGTGTTTTTATTTAAGGGATGGGCACTTAAGATCGTATTGATTTGTCAATTTATACATAGTTGTGTGTGTGTGTGTGTGTGTGTGTGTGTGTGTGTGTGTGTGTGTGTGTGTGTGTGTGTGTGTGTGTGTGTGTGTGTGTGTGTGTGTGTGTGTGTGTGTGTGTGTGTGTGTGTGTGTGTGTGGGGGGGGGGACGTGTAGTTGTGCACCTTTTTATCAACAGCACTGGGGTTAACCTTGAATTGTGGGGAGGGTGATCTCATTTATTGATTCATTTACTTTAGTAATTTATTATTTACTCATATTACTACTTTCTTATTACTATGAATGTATTATTATACTTTAATAAGCAAGCACTTTTTTACTACTACTTTTTTGGTTAAATACTAGGCCTATACTTGAAACTACGCGGTGTTGTTGCTCCACCCACAATTTTGTTGCCTTCAATGACAATGACAATAAACTTCTTGAATCTTTAATCTTGAATCTTCTGACCCTCCCTGCAGGCCGCTGTGATCCAGAGCAGGCAGTTCCCCTTCCGCTTCCTCTCGGCCTACAAGATCATCCTGGAGCTGGGGAAAGACGGTATGGAACACCTGTCCATATTGAGAAAGTAAAGAAACTGCTGTAGCATAGTGTGACCTCTTGTTATTTTTCAGGTCTATATGATTTTGGTCAGCAGCCATAAACAAGGGAATCATTTGTTACTTTGGATGAAGCCTGCTCCAAACTTTATGAACATGACTCTATAATCATGGCTCATGACTCTTAAAGGAACAGTCCACCATCTTTTGATTTCCGCATATTTGCAGTATTTCCAAGCATTATTCATGAATGTGCATATCATTTTCTTCTCAGTTTTTTCAGTAATTAGATTTATTGGATCAAAATTATTAGCATAGCTTAGCATAATCACTGGAAGTGAATGGGGCATTGGCATCAAGCCATAAGTGATCACAGTACAGGATTAAATAGCTGTTTTGCACTCTGGTGAATTTTACATTGATTTTAAAGTACTTTATACGTATGAATTTGTTTATGTTTGTTTGCCCCCATAGACTTGTATTGCTACACTTAATTTGGCTATACTTTTGAACGGCAATGGAAACACATAGACGAAAATGATATGCACATTCATGAATAATGCAGGGAAATACTGCAAATATGTGAAAATCAAAAAAGGGAGGACTGTTCCTTTAAGCCACTCCAAAGCCAAAGTTCCCAGTCTCAAGATTAACATATAATTTAAGCAGTTAGTCACACCTAGGTTTCTATAGCTGTGTGTATCACAAGCCTGAATGCCATATTATTTTGTGTCTTTAAATGCTCTGTGCAATTTTGTCCAGGATGGAATCAATCAGTGAATAAAACATTCAAAATGTTGCAGTGTTATGAATGGGGATTAGGTGTTTTCTTGAGGATCATGTAAACTAAATGGTGGTGATGCAATACCATTACACCATGATATACCATGCTTCAGTGCTAACACATGTTTTCTTACACTAGTGAAAAATAAGCAATAAAGCACTGTGTTTGTTCATCACTTCATACATTCAAGCTCTCAGAAAAGTAATGAGTCACTTTTTGTTTTTACTGGGTTATCTGAAAATTATATAAGCATATTCCTTGCTTGTCCATTAATTATCGATAATTAATAAATGTATTTCATTAATACAAGAGTGATATTAGCTGTGGTTGTACAACCACGAGCACAAATGGAGGACGCAAGGTTGCATATTGGAACGCACATCCTAGTGTTTCTTCACTCATGACGTGATGTGTGTGTGAACCTCCTGACAGTTCCCAAAGAGGCGCAGAAGGTCCCGAGCTCCATAGACATCCTGAGGAGCATCCTGAAGAAGGTGCCCAGGGGCAAGTCTCACAAGAACCTGGACATGAGCAGCCCTCGTCGCGGGAGGATGAAGGCAGCGCTGTCTGTGCCCTTCGTCTACCGGCTCTACAAGATGAAGAGGCAACAAATGATGAGAGCAAGGTGCTGATCCCTCATGATGTACTCTATAGAGAAGCTGGTCACTTGGGGACATTCTTAGCTGCCAAAAATAAACGTATTAGTTTATTACTTTTTAAATATTAATGAAAAGATCGAGTGTGGGAATGGGCAGCATAGTTGCAATGTCTACTCTGGGCACAGTCCTGTATCTTTAGATTAGATTAGATTAGATGAGATTGTCTTTATTGTTCCCGAGGGGAAATTTATTTCCACCACCATCAAACAAGTTT